>NW_027601278.1:550000-555000 GCF_053455715.1 Rhinoraja longicauda | reverse complement strand
CTTTATTAGCCGGATAGGCTGTCTGACCTCGCCCCCAGTCCCTACTCCTTCCACTGGATTCTTCTTATACCCTCTTTTTCTTCGTGCCCCCCCCCCACGCAGGGAGGGTTCCAAGAGGGAGGAGGGAGGGAGGGAGTCCCGGGGCCGTGAGAGAGAGAGAGCCTCATTAGCTGCTAGGTTCACCTCATTAGCTGCTAGCTAACGCGTCAGACCTTTTACATTCTTTAGAGGATTGAAACCTCAGGGCCTTTAACCCCCGTTCACCGTTTACACTCAACGATCCTTCCGAACAAAACCCTTACACATCTGTCCGTCCAACTGACCCCCGAGATACCTAACACGCAGATTAACACGTCAGCGGTGATCGGCGTGTCATAGAGGAGTCACAAAGACGGGCAAAATAGAGTGGTTGAATAAAAAATACTCACTCAATTGGCCGTGATTTAACGTAGCACACAATGATGCAAAGCCCATGCAAAGTCCAGTGGCCCAAGCAAACAAATAAGATAGATCTGGCTCGGCGTTCCTCATCTCCACATCGTCACCCAGCACGCCGACGCCCAATAACAATTCCCCCGCAAATTGTGCACCTCGAGCGGCAGTACTTTAAACGGCGCCGTCTTCGGCGTGGACGGCATGAACCAAGTCGGCAAGCATCGTCACCCAGCACACAGACGTCCACTAACAATTCCTCCCCCCTGCAAATTGCGCGCCGCGAACGGCAGTACTTTCAAGTATGCCGCCTTCGGCGGGGACATCGTGAACCAAATCGGCAGGCAGGCGTCGTCAGCCGGTCGACCGACCCCCAGTTGCATTGCCCCAACGGCCATTGTGCACTTCGAACAGAACAGTGCTTTTAAAATATTCCGCCTGCCGCGTGTACATCATGAAACAAATGGAAAGGACGAACCGGGCGTGCAACCGATGCACGGAGAGTGACAGGTCGTCAAGCAAGTCCGTGGCAATCCGTCGGCCGACTCGGCCGCGGCCAGCAGAGGCGTTTTGGCCCGGGCGCGCCGAACTTTGCGCGCCCTCGGTATGCGTAACACTAGCACATGCCTTCAAAACTCACTACAAAATAACCCCAAAGTATGCCGCCTTCCCCGTGGGCCTTGTTACCAATATCTTGCCCTGCTTCCTGATGCCCTTATGGGGTCGGCTCTGTTCTTGCAGAACCCTCAGGTGGTGCAGAGTCTGGGCCATTTTATCAATATCTTGCCCTGATTCCTGATGCCCTTATGGGGTCGGCTCTGTTCTTGCAGAACCCTGAGGTGGTGCAGAGTCTGCGCCTTGTTATCAATATCTTGCCCTGCTTCCTGAAACCCTTATGGGGTTGGTTCTGTTACAAAACCCTCAGGTGGTGCAGAGTCTGGGCCACTTTATAAATAACTCTGCCTGCATTAGGGTCAGGGTTAGGGTTAGGGTTAGGGTTAGGGTTAGGGTTAGGGTTAGGGTTAGGGTTAGGGTTAGGGTTAGGGTTAGGGTTAGGGTTAGGGTTAGGGTTAGGGTTAGGGTTAGGGTTAGGGTTAGGGGTAGGGGTAGGGGTAGGGGTAGCGGTAGGGGTAGGGGTAGGGGTAGGGGTAGTTTGAACTACTGCCGCTCCAGGCGCGCACTGTGCGTGGGTAATTTTCAGTGGGCGTCGGTGTGCTGGGTGACGATGCCGCCCAGACTCTGCACCACCTGAGGGATCTGCAAGAACAGAGCCGAACCCGCAAGGGTATCGGGAAGCAGGGCAAGATATTGATAACAAGGCCCAGACTCTGCACCACCCGAGGGTTCTGCAAGAACAGAGCCGACCCCATAAGGGTATCAGGAAGCAGGGTGAGATAGTGACACCATTTGTAAAACCGGCAAATCCCACCCAGGAAACATTGCAAAAATTGGCCTCTAATGCTGGAACGTGGGTAAAGCCAAACAAACACGACACGTTTTAAAAGAACGTTACTAAAACAGCCTGGGATATGCCCATGACAAAGGATAGGCCGAACCTCACCAGAAAAAAAGAGAGGGAGACCACGGCAGAGCTGAGGGATAAACATGAGATGGTGATAAAACCAGCAGACGAGGGGAGCAGTAGGGTTACAAATTAATGTCAATATGGGGCCTGCTCCCACTGGGTAATAGACAAAAACATAGAACAGGGTGACAGGAGAGACTGGATAGCACAGAGGATAACCCGTGAGCGAAATAATGGGGTGTATGCAGTTCAATGTAAGGAGTGTACCTTACGGTACATAGGGGAAACAGGTAAAACAGCCTCAGCGGTGATCGACGTGTCAAAGAGGAGTCACAAAGACGGGCAAAATAAAGTGGTTGATTATAGACAATAGACAATAGACAATAGGTGCAGGAGTCGGCCATTCAGCCCTTCGAGCCAGCACCGCCATTCAATGCGATCATGGCTGATCACTCTCAATCAGTACCCCGTTCCTGCCTTCTCCCCATACCCCCTCACTCCGTTATCCTTAAGAGCTCTATCCAGCTCTCTCTTGAAAGCATCCAACGAACTGGCCTCCACTGCCTTCTGAGGCAGAGAATTCCACACCTTCACCACTCTCTGACTGAAAAGGTTCTTCCTCATCTCCGTTCTAAATGGCCTACCCCTTATTCTTAAACGGTGGCCCCTTGTTCTGGACTCCCCCAACATTGGGAACATGTTTCCTGCCTCTAATGTGTCCAATCCCCTAATTATCGTATATGTTTCAATAAGATCCCCCCTCATTCTTCTAAATACCAGTGTATACAAGCCCAATCGCTCCAGCCTTTCAACATACGACCGTCCCGCCATTCCGGGAATTAACCTAGTGAACCTACGCTGCACGCCCTCCATAGCAAGAATATCCTTCCTCAAATTTGGAGACCAAAACTGCACACAGTACTCCAGGTGCGGTCTCACCAGGGCCCGCTACAACTGTAGAAGGACCTCTTTGCTCCTATACTCAACTCCTCTGGTTACGAAGGCCAACATTCCATTGGCTTTCTTCACTGCCTGCTGTACCTGCATGCTTCCTTTCATTGACTGATGCACTAGGACATCCAGATCTCGTTGAACTCCCCCTCCTCCTAACTTGACACCATTCAGACAATAATCTGCCTTTCTACTCTTACTTCCAAAGTGAATAACCTCGCACTTATCTACATTAAACTGCATCTGCCATGTATCCGCCCACTCACACAACCTGTCCAAGTCATCCTGCAGCCTTATTGCATCTTCCTCACAATTCACACTACCCTCCAGCTTAGTATCATCTGCAAATTTGCTAATGGTACTTTTAATCCCTCCGTCTAAGTCATTAATGCATATCGTAAATAGCTGGGGTCCCAGCACCGAACCTTGCGGTACCCCACTGGTCACTGCCTGCCATTCCGAGAGGGACCCATTTATACCCACTCTTTGCTTTCCGTCTGTCAACCAATTTTCTATCCATGTCAGTACCCTACCCCCAATACCACGTGCCCTAATTTTGCCCACTAATCTCCTATGTGGGAGCTTGTCGAAGGCTTTCTGAAAGTCGAGGTACACCACGTCCACTGACTCTCCCCTGTCAATTTTCCTAGTTACATCCTCAAAACATTCCAGTAGATTTGTCAAGCATGATTTCCCCTTCGTAAATCCATGCTGACTCGCAATGATCCTGTTACTGCTATCCAAATGCTCAGCAATTTCGTCTTTTCTAATTGACTCCAGCATCTTCCCCACCACTGATGTCAGACTAACTGGTCTATAATTACCCGTTTTCTCTCTCCCTCCCTTCTTAAAAAGTGGGATAACATTTGCTATCCTCCAATCCACAGGAACTGATCCTGAATCTATATAGAACATTGAAAAATGATCTCCAATGCTTCCACTATTTCTAGAGCCACCTCCTTAGGTACCCTGGGATGCAGACCATCAGGCCCTGGGGATTTATCAGCCTTCAGTCCCATCAGTCTACCCAAAACCATTTCCTGCCTAATGTGGATTTCCTTCAGTTCCTCCATCACCCTAGGTTCTCCGGCCCCTAGAACATTTGGGAGATTGTGTGTATCTTCCTCAGTGAAGACAGACCCAAAGTAACGGTTTAACTCGTCTGCCATTTCTTTGTTCCCCATAATAAATTCCCCCGTTTCTGTCTTCAAGGGACCCACATTTGCCTTGACTATTTTTTTCCTCTTCACGTACCTAAAAAAACTTTTGCTATCCTCCTTTATATTATTGGCTAGTTTACCCTCGCACCTCATCTTTTCTCCCCGCATTGCCTCTTTAGTTAACTTTTGTTGCTCTTTAAAAGAGTCCCAATCCTCTGTCTTCCCACTCTTCTTTGCTATGTTATACCTCCTCTCCTTAATTTTTATGCTGTCCCTGACTTCCCTTGTCAGCCACAGGTGTCTCTTACTCCCCTTAGAGTCTTTCCACCTCTTTGGAATAAATTGATCCTGCAACCTCTGCATTATTCCCTGGAATACCTGCCATTGCTGTTCTACCGTCTTCCCTGCTAGGGCCTCCTTCCAGTCAATTTTGGCCAGCTCCCGCCTCATGCCTCTGTAATCCCCTTTGCTATACTGTAATACAGACACTTCCGATTTTCCCTTCTACCTTTCCATTTGCAGAGTAAAACTTATCGTGTTGTGATCACTGCCTCCTAACGGCTCTTTTACCTCTAGTCCCCTTATCAGATCAGGATCATTAAAAACACTCACTCTATTGGCCGTGATTTAACCTAGCACACAGTGTTGCAAAGCCCACGCAAAGTCCAGTGGGCCAAGCAAACAAATAAGATAGATCTGGCTCGGCGTTCCACATCTCCACATCGTCACCCAGCACGCCGACGCCCATTAACAATTCCCCCGCAAATTGTGCACCTCGAGCGGCAGTACTTTAAACGGCGCCGTCTTCGGCGTGGACGGCATGAACCAAGTCGGCAAGCATCGTCACCTAGCACACAGACGTGCACTAACAATTCCTCCCCCCGCAAATTGCGCGCCGCGAACGGCGGTACTTTCAAGTATGCCGCCTTCGG
>NW_027601278.1:535000-540000 GCF_053455715.1 Rhinoraja longicauda | reverse complement strand
GGCAGGCGGAATATTTTAAAAGCACTGTTCTGTACGAAGTGCACAATGTCCGTTGGGGAAATGCAGCTGGGGGTCGGTCGACCGGCTGACGACGCCTGCCTGCCGATTTGGTTCACGATGTCCCCGCCGAAGGCGGCATACTTGAAAGTACCGCCGTTCGCGGCGCGCAATTTGCGGGGGGAGGAATTGTTAGTGCACGTCTGTGTGCTAGGTGACGATGCTTGCCGACTTGGTTCATGCCGTCCACGCCGAAGACGGCGCCGTTTAAAGTACTGCCGCTCGAGGTGCACAATTTGCGGGGGAATTGTTAATGGGCGTCGGCGTGCTGGGTGACGATGTGGAGATGTGGAACGCCGAGCCAGATCTATCTTATTTGTTTGCTTGGCCCACTGGACTTTGCGTGGGCTTTGCAACACTGTGTGCTAGGTTAAATCACGGCCAATAGAGTGAGTGTTTTTAATGATCCTGATCTGATAAGGGGACTAGAGGTAAAAGAGCCGTTAGGAGGCAGTGATCACAACACGATAAGTTTTACTCTGCAAATGGAAAGGTAGAAGGGAAAATCGGAAGTGTCTGTATTACAGTATAGCAAAGGGGATTACAGAGGCATGAGGCGGGAGCTGGCCAAAATTGACTGGAAGGAGGCCCTAGCAGGGAAGACGGTAGAACAGCAATGGCAGGTATTCCAGGGAATAATGCAGAGGTTGCAGGATCAATTTATTCCAAAGAGGTGGAAAGACTCTAAGGGGAGTAAGAGACACCTGTGGCTGACAAGGGAAGTCAGGGACAGCATAAAAATTAAGGAGAGGAGGTATAACATAGCAAAGAAGAGTGGGAAGACAGAGGATTGGGACTCTTTTAAAGAGCAACAAAAGTTAACTAAAGAGGCAATGCGGGGAGAAAAGATGAGGTGCGAGGGTAAACTAGCCAATAATATAAAGGAGGATAGCAAAAGTTTTTTTAGGTACGTGAAGAGGAAAAAAATAGTCAAGGCAAATGTGGGTCCCTTGAAGACAGAAACGGGGGAATTTATTATGGGGAACAAAGAAATGGCAGACGAGTTAAACCGTTACTTTGGGTCTGTCTTCACTGAGGAAGATACACACAATCTCCCAAATGTTCTAGGGGCCGGAGAACCTAGGGTGATGGAGGAACTGAAGGAAATCCACATTAGGCAGGAAATGGTTTTGGGTAGACTGATGGGACTGAAGGCTGATAAATCCCCAGGGCCTGATGGTCTGCATCCCAGGGTACCTAAGGAGGTGGCTCTAGAAATAGTGGAAGCATTGGAGATCATTTTTCAATGTTCTATATAGATTCAGGATCAGTTCCTGTGGATTGGAGGATAGCAAATGTTATCCCACTTTTTAAGAAGGGAGGGAGAGAGAAAACGGGTAATTATAGACCAGTTAGTCTGACATCAGTGGTGGGGAAGATGCTGGAGTCAATTAGAAAAGACGAAATTGCTGAGCATTTGGATAGCAGTAACAGGATCATTGCGAGTCAGCATGGATTTACGAAGGGGAAATCATGCTTGACAAATCTACTGGAATGTTTTGAGGATGTAACTAGGAAAATTGACAGGGGAGAGTCAGTGGACGTGGTGTACCTCGACTTTCAGAAAGCCTTCGACAAGCTCCCACATAGGAGATTAGTGGGCAAAATTAGGGCACGTGGTATTGGGGGTAGGGTACTGACATGGATAGAAAATTGGTTGACAGACGGAAAGCAAAGAGTGGGTATAAATGGGTCCCTCTCGGAATGGCAGGCAGTGACCAGTGGGGTACCGCAAGGTTCGGTGCTGGGACCCCAGCTATTTACGATATGCATTAATGACTTAGACGGAGGGATTAAAAGTACCATTAGCAAATTTGCAGATGATACTAAGCTGGAGGGTAGTGTGAATTGTGAGGAAGATGCAATAAGGCTGCAGGATGACTTGGACAGGTTGTGTGAGTGGGCGGATACATGGCAGATGCAGTTTAATGTAGATAAGTGCGAGGTTATTCACTTTGGAAGTAAGAGTAGAAAGGCAGATTATTGTCTGAATGGTGTCAAGTTAGGAGGAGGGGGAGTTCAACGAGATCTGGATGTCCTAGTGCATCAGTCAATGAAAGGAAGCATGCAGGTACAGCAGGCAGTGAAGAAAGCCAATGGAATGTTGGCCTTCGTAACCAGAGGAGTTGAGTATAGGAGCAAAGAGGTCCTTCTACAGTTGTAGCGGGCCCTGGTGAGACCGCACCTGGAGTACTGTGTGCAGTTTTGGTCTCCAAATTTGAGGAAGGATATTCTTGCTATGGAGGGCGTGCAGCGTAGGTTCACTAGGTTAATTCCCGGAATGGCGGGACGGTCGTATGTTGAAAGGCTGGAGCGATTGGGCTTGTATACACTGGTATTTAGAAGAATGAGGGGGGATCTTATTGAAACATATACGATAATTAGGGGATTGGACACATTAGAGGCAGGAAACATGTTCCCAATGTTGGGGGAGTCCAGAACAAGGGGCCACCGTTTAAGAATAAGGGGTAGGCCATTTAGAACGGAGATGAGGAAGAACCTTTTCAGTCAGAGAGTGGTGAAGGTGTGGAATTCTCTGCCTCAGAAGGCAGTGGAGGCCAGTTCGTTGGATGCTTTCAAGAGAGAGCTGGATAGAGCTCTTAAGGATAACGGAGTGAGGGGGTATGGGGAGAAGGCAGGAACGGGGTACTGATTGAGAGTGATCAGCCATGATCGCATTGAATGGCGGTGCTGGCTCGAAGGGCTGAATGGCCGACTCCTGCACCTATTGTCTATTGTCTATTGTCTATAATCAACCACTTTATTTTGCCCGTCTTTGTGACTCCTCTTTGACACGTCGATCACCGCTGAGGCTGTTTTACCTGTTTCCCCTATGTACCGTAAGGTACACTCCTTACATTGAACTGCATACACCCCATTATTTCGCTCACGGGTTATCCTCTGTGCTATCCAGTCTCTCCTGTCACCCTGTTCTATGTTTTTGTCTATTACCCAGTGGGAGCAGGCCCCATATTGACATTAATTTGTAACCCTACTGCTCCCCTCGTCTGCTGGTTTTATCACCATCTCATGTTTATCCCTCAGCTCTGCCGTGGTCTCCCTCTCTTTTTTTCTGGTGAGGTTCGGCCTATCCTTTGTCATGGGCATATCCCAGGCTGTTTTAGTAACGTTCTTTTAAAACGTGTCGTGTTTGTTTGGCTTTACCCACGTTCCAGCATTAGAGGCCAATTTTTGCAATGTTTCCTGGGTGGGATTTGCCGGTTTTACAAATGGTGTCACTATCTCACCCTGCTTCCTGATACCCTTATGGGGTCGGCTCTGTTCTTGCAGAACCCTCGGGTGGTGCAGAGTCTGGGCCTTGTTATCAATATCTTGCCCTGCTTCCCGATACCCTTGCGGGTTCGGCTCTGTTCTTGCAGATCCCTCAGGTGGTGCAGAGTCTGGGCGGCATCGTCACCCAGCACACCGACGCCCACTGAAAATTACCCACGCACAGTGCGCGCCTGGAGCGGCAGTAGTTCAAACTACCCCTACCCCTACCCCTACCCCTACCGCTACCCCTACCCCTACCCCTACCCCTAACCCTAACCCTAACCCTAACCCTAACCCTAACCCTAACCCTAACCCTAACCCTAACCCTAACCCTAACCCTAACCCTAACCCTAACCCTAACCCTAACCCTAACCCTAACCCTAACCCTGACCCTAATGCAGGCAGAGTTATTTATAAAGTGGCCCAGACTCTGCACCACCTGAGGGTTTTGTAACAGAACCAACCCCATAAGGGTTTCAGGAAGCAGGGCAAGATATTGATAACAAGGCGCAGACTCTGCACCACCTCAGGGTTCTGCAAGAACAGAGCCGACCCCATAAGGGCATCAGGAATCAGGGCAAGATATTGATAAAATGGCCCAGACTCTGCACCACCTGAGGGTTCTGCAAGAACAGAGCCGACCCCATAAGGGCATCAGGAAGCAGGGCAAGATATTGGTAACAAGGCCCACGGGGAAGGCGGCATACTTTGGGGTTATTTTGTAGTGAGTTTTGAAGGCATGTGCTAGTGTTACGCATACCGAGGGCGCGCAAAGTTCGGCGCGCCCGGGCCAAAACGCCTCTGCTGGCCGCGGCCGAGTCGGCCGACGGATTGCCACGGACTTGCTTGACGACCTGTCACTCTCCGTGCATCGGTTGCACGCCCGGTTCGTCCTTTCCATTTGTTTCATGATGTACACGCGGCAGGCGGAATATTTTAAAAGCACTGTTCTGTTCGAAGTGCACAATGGCCGTTGGGGCAATGCAACTGGGGGTCGGTCGACCGGCTGACGACGCCTGCCTGCCGATTTGGTTCACGATGTCCCCGCCGAAGGCGGCATACTTGAAAGTACTGCCGTTCGCGGCGCGCAATTTGCAGGGGGGAGGAATTGTTAGTGGACGTCTGTGTGCTGGGTGACGATGCTTGCCGACTTGGTTCATGCCGTCCACGCCGAAGACGGCGCCGTTTAAAGTACTGCCGCTCGAGGTGCACAATTTGCGGGGGAATTGTTATTGGGCGTCGGCGTGCTGGGTGACGATGTGGAGATGAGGAACGCCGAGCCAGATCTATCTTATTTGTTTGCTTGGGCCACTGGACTTTGCATGGGCTTTGCATCATTGTGTGCTACGTTAAATCACGGCCAATTGAGTGAGTATTTTTTATTCAACCACTCTATTTTGCCCGTCTTTGTGACTCCTCTATGACACGCCGATCACCGCTGACGTGTTAATCTGCGTGTTAGGTATCTCGGGGGTCAGTTGGACGGACAGATGTGTAAGGGTTTTGTTCGGAAGGATCGTTGAGTGTAAACGGTGAACGGGGGTTAAAGGCCCTGAGGTTTCAATCCTCTAAAGAATGTAAAAGGTCTGACGCGTTAGCTAGCAGCTAATGAGGTGAACCTAGCAGCTAATGAGGCTCTCTCTCTCTCACGGCCCCGGGACTCCCTCCCT
>NW_027601278.1:515000-522500 GCF_053455715.1 Rhinoraja longicauda | reverse complement strand
TCACGATGTCCCCGCCGAAGGCGGCGTACTTTAAAGTACTGCAGCTCGAGCGCACAAGGTGCGCGGGGAATTGTTAGCGGCGCCGTGCTTGTGCTGGCGGTGACCATGGCTGCCTGCTCCTTTGGTTCACGATGTCCCCGCCGAAGGCGGCGTACTTTAAAGTACTGCAGCTCGAGCGCACAAGGTGCGCGTGGAATTGTTAGCGGCGCCGTGGTTGTGCTGGCGGTGACCATGGCTGCCTGCTCCTTTGGTTCACGATGTCCCCGCCGAAGGCGGCGTACTTTAAAGTACTGCAGCTCGAGCGCACAAGGTGCGCGGGGAATTGTTAGCGGCGCCGTGCTTGTGCTGGCGGTGACCATGGCTGCCTGCTCCTTTGGTTCACGATGTCCCCGCCGAAGGCGGCGTACTTTAAAGTACTGCAGCTCGAGCGCACAAGGTGCGCGGGGAATTGTTAGCGGCGCCGTGGTTGTGCTGGCGGTGACCATGGCTGCCTGCTCCTTTGGTTCACGATGTCCCCGCCGAAGGCGGCGTACTTTAAAGTACTGCAGCTCGAGCGCACAAGGTGCGCGGGGAATTGTTAGCGGCGCCGTGCTTGTGCTGGCGGTGACCATGGCTGCCTGCTCCTTTGGTTCACGATGTCCCCGCCGAAGGCGGCGTACTTTAAAGTACTGCAGCTCGAGCGCACAAGGTGCGCGTGGAATTGTTAGCGGCGCCGTGGTTGTGCTGGCGGTGACCATGGCTGCCTGCTCCTTTGGTTCACGATGTCCCCGCCGAAGGCGGCGTACTTTAAAGTACTGCAGCTCGAGCGCACAAGGTGCGCGGGGAATTGTTAGCGGCGCCGTGCTTGTGCTGGCGGTGACCATGGCTGCCTGCTCCTTTGGTTCACGATGTCCCCGCCGAAGGCGGCGTACTTTAAAGTACTGCAGCTCGAGCGCACAAGGTGCGCGTGGAATTGTTAGCGGCGCCGTGGTTGTGCTGGCGGTGACCATGGCTGCCTGCTCCTTTGGTTCACGATGTCCCCGCCGAAGGCGGCGTACTTTAAAGTACTGCAGCTCGAGCGCACAAGGTGCGCGGGGAATTGTTAGCGGCGCCGTCGTTGTGCTGGCGGTGACCATGGCTGCCTGCTCCTTTGGTTCACGATGTCCCCGCCGAAGGCGGCGTACTTTAAAGTGCTGCAGCTCGAGCGCACCATGTGCGTGGGGAATTGTTAGCGGGGGCGTCGTTGTGCTGGGGGCTGACTGTCCCTAGTGGGTATAGGATAATGTTAATGTACGGGGATCGCTGGGCGGCACGGACTTGGAGGGCCGAAAAGGCCTGTTTCCGGCTGTATGTGTATGATATGATATGATATGATGCCTGCCTGCTCATTTGGTTCATGATGTCCACGCGGCAGGCGGAATATTTTAAAAGCACTGTTCTGTACGAAGTGCACAATGTCCGTTGGGGAAATGCAGCTGGGGGTCGGTCGACCGGCTGACGACGCCTGCCTGCCGATTTGGTTCACGATGTCCCCGCCGAAGGCGGCATACTTGAATGTACCGCCGTTCGCGGCGCGCAATTTGCGGGGGGAGGAATTGTTAGTGCACGTCTGTGTGCTAGGTGACGATGCTTGCCGACTTGGTTCATGCCGTCCACGCCGAAGACGGCGCCGTTTAAAGTACTGCCGCTCGAGGTGCACAATTTGCGGGGGAATTGTTAATGGGCGTCGGCGTGCTGGGTGACGATGTGGAGATGTGGAACGCCGAGCCAGATCTATCTTATTTGTTTGCTTGGCCCACTGGACTTTGCGTGGGCTTTGCAACACTGTGTGCTAGGTTAAATCACGGCCAATAGAGTGAGTGTTTTTAATGATCCTGATCTGATAAGGGGACTAGAGGTAAAAGAGCCGTTAGGAGGCAGTGATCACAACACGATAAGTTTTACTCTGCAAATGGAAAGGTAGAAGGGAAAATCGGAAGTGTCTGTATTACAGTATAGCAAAGGGGATTACAGAGGCATGAGGCGGGAGCTGGCCAAAATTGACTGGAAGGAGGCCCTAGCAGGGAAGACGGTAGAACAGCAATGGCAGGTATTCCAGGGAATAATGCAGAGGTTGCAGGATCAATTTATTCCAAAGAGGTGGAAAGACTCTAAGGGGAGTAAGAGACACCTGTGGCTGACAAGGGAAGTCAGGGACAGCATAAAAATTAAGGAGAGGAGGTATAACATAGCAAAGAAGAGTGGGAAGACAGAGGATTGGGACTCTTTTAAAGAGCAACAAAAGTTAACTAAAGAGGCAATGCGGGGAGAAAAGATGAGGTGCGAGGGTAAACTAGCCAATAATATAAAGGAGGATAGCAAAAGTTTTTTTAGGTACGTGAAGAGGAAAAAAATAGTCAAGGCAAATGTGGGTCCCTTGAAGACAGAAACGGGGGAATTTATTATGGGGAACAAAGAAATGGCAGACGAGTTAAACCGTTACTTTGGGTCTGTCTTCACTGAGGAAGATACACACAATCTCCCAAATGTTCTAGGGGCCGGAGAACCTAGGGTGATGGAGGAACTGAAGGAAATCCACATTAGGCAGGAAATGGTTTTGGGTAGACTGATGGGACTGAAGGCTGATAAATCCCCAGGGCCTGATGGTCTGCATCCCAGGGTACCTAAGGAGGTGGCTCTAGAAATAGTGGAAGCATTGGAGATCATTTTTCAATGTTCTATATAGATTCAGGATCAGTTCCTGTGGATTGGAGGATAGCAAATGTTATCCCACTTTTTAAGAAGGGAGGGAGAGAGAAAACGGGTAATTATAGACCAGTTAGTCTGACATCAGTGGTGGGGAAGATGCTGGAGTCAATTAGAAAAGACGAAATTGCTGAGCATTTGGATAGCAGTAACAGGATCATTGCGAGTCAGCATGGATTTACGAAGGGGAAATCATGCTTGACAAATCTACTGGAATGTTTTGAGGATGTAACTAGGAAAATTGACAGGGGAGAGTCAGTGGACGTGGTGTACCTCGACTTTCAGAAAGCCTTCGACAAGCTCCCACATAGGAGATTAGTGGGCAAAATTAGGGCACGTGGTATTGGGGGTAGGGTACTGACATGGATAGAAAATTGGTTGACAGACGGAAAGCAAAGAGTGGGTATAAATGGGTCCCTCTCGGAATGGCAGGCAGTGACCAGTGGGGTACCGCAAGGTTCGGTGCTGGGACCCCAGCTATTTACGATATGCATTAATGACTTAGACGGAGGGATTAAAAGTACCATTAGCAAATTTGCAGATGATACTAAGCTGGAGGGTAGTGTGAATTGTGAGGAAGATGCAATAAGGCTGCAGGATGACTTGGACAGGTTGTGTGAGTGGGCGGATACATGGCAGATGCAGTTTAATGTAGATAAGTGCGAGGTTATTCACTTTGGAAGTAAGAGTAGAAAGGCAGATTATTGTCTGAATGGTGTCAAGTTAGGAGGAGGGGGAGTTCAACGAGATCTGGATGTCCTAGTGCATCAGTCAATGAAAGGAAGCATGCAGGTACAGCAGGCAGTGAAGAAAGCCAATGGAATGTTGGCCTTCGTAACCAGAGGAGTTGAGTATAGGAGCAAAGAGGTCCTTCTACAGTTGTAGCGGGCCCTGGTGAGACCGCACCTGGAGTACTGTGTGCAGTTTTGGTCTCCAAATTTGAGGAAGGATATTCTTGCTATGGAGGGCGTGCAGCGTAGGTTCACTAGGTTAATTCCCGGAATGGCGGGACGGTCGTATGTTGAAAGGCTGGAGCGATTGGGCTTGTATACACTGGTATTTAGAAGAATGAGGGGGGATCTTATTGAAACATATACGATAATTAGGGGATTGGACACATTAGAGGCAGGAAACATGTTCCCAATGTTGGGGGAGTCCAGAACAAGGGGCCACCGTTTAAGAATAAGGGGTAGGCCATTTAGAACGGAGATGAGGAAGAACCTTTTCAGTCAGAGAGTGGTGAAGGTGTGGAATTCTCTGCCTCAGAAGGCAGTGGAGGCCAGTTCGTTGGATGCTTTCAAGAGAGAGCTGGATAGAGCTCTTAAGGATAACGGAGTGAGGGGGTATGGGGAGAAGGCAGGAACGGGGTACTGATTGAGAGTGATCAGCCATGATCGCATTGAATGGCGGTGCTGGCTCGAAGGGCTGAATGGCCGACTCCTGCACCTATTGTCTATTGTCTATTGTCTATAATCAACCACTTTATTTTGCCCGTCTTTGTGACTCCTCTTTGACACGTCGATCACCGCTGAGGCTGTTTTACCTGTTTCCCCTATGTACCGTAAGGTACACTCCTTACATTGAACTGCATACACCCCATTATTTCGCTCACGGGTTATCCTCTGTGCTATCCAGTCTCTCCTGTCACCCTGTTCTATGTTTTTGTCTATTACCCAGTGGGAGCAGGCCCCATATTGACATTAATTTGTAACCCTACTGCTCCCCTCGTCTGCTGGTTTTATCACCATCTCATGTTTATCCCTCAGCTCTGCCGTGGTCTCCCTCTCTTTTTTTCTGGTGAGGTTCGGCCTATCCTTTGTCATGGGCATATCCCAGGCTGTTTTAGTAACGTTCTTTTAAAACGTGTCGTGTTTGTTTGGCTTTACCCACGTTCCAGCATTAGAGGCCAATTTTTGCAATGTTTCCTGGGTGGGATTTGCCGGTTTTACAAATGGTGTCACTATCTCACCCTGCTTCCTGATACCCTTATGGGGTCGGCTCTGTTCTTGCAGAACCCTCGGGTGGTGCAGAGTCTGGGCCTTGTTATCAATATCTTGCCCTGCTTCCCGATACCCTTGCGGGTTCGGCTCTGTTCTTGCAGATCCCTCAGGTGGTGCAGAGTCTGGGCGGCATCGTCACCCAGCACACCGACGCCCACTGAAAATTACCCACGCACAGTGCGCGCCTGGAGCGGCAGTAGTTCAAACTACCCCTACCCCTACCCCTACCCCTACCGCTACCCCTACCCCTACCCCTACCCCTAACCCTAACCCTAACCCTAACCCTAACCCTAACCCTAACCCTAACCCTAACCCTAACCCTAACCCTAACCCTAACCCTAACCCTAACCCTAACCCTAACCCTAACCCTAACCCTAACCCTGACCCTAATGCAGGCAGAGTTATTTATAAAGTGGCCCAGACTCTGCACCACCTGAGGGTTTTGTAACAGAACCAACCCCATAAGGGTTTCAGGAAGCAGGGCAAGATATTGATAACAAGGCGCAGACTCTGCACCACCTCAGGGTTCTGCAAGAACAGAGCCGACCCCATAAGGGCATCAGGAATCAGGGCAAGATATTGATAAAATGGCCCAGACTCTGCACCACCTGAGGGTTCTGCAAGAACAGAGCCGACCCCATAAGGGCATCAGGAAGCAGGGCAAGATATTGGTAACAAGGCCCACGGGGAAGGCGGCATACTTTGGGGTTATTTTGTAGTGAGTTTTGAAGGCATGTGCTAGTGTTACGCATACCGAGGGCGCGCAAAGTTCGGCGCGCCCGGGCCAAAACGCCTCTGCTGGCCGCGGCCGAGTCGGCCGACGGATTGCCACGGACTTGCTTGACGACCTGTCACTCTCCGTGCATCGGTTGCACGCCCGGTTCGTCCTTTCCATTTGTTTCATGATGTACACGCGGCAGGCGGAATATTTTAAAAGCACTGTTCTGTTCGAAGTGCACAATGGCCGTTGGGGCAATGCAACTGGGGGTCGGTCGACCGGCTGACGACGCCTGCCTGCCGATTTGGTTCACGATGTCCCCGCCGAAGGCGGCATACTTGAAAGTACTGCCGTTCGCGGCGCGCAATTTGCAGGGGGGAGGAATTGTTAGTGGACGTCTGTGTGCTGGGTGACGATGCTTGCCGACTTGGTTCATGCCGTCCACGCCGAAGACGGCGCCGTTTAAAGTACTGCCGCTCGAGGTGCACAATTTGCGGGGGAATTGTTATTGGGCGTCGGCGTGCTGGGTGACGATGTGGAGATGAGGAACGCCGAGCCAGATCTATCTTATTTGTTTGCTTGGGCCACTGGACTTTGCATGGGCTTTGCATCATTGTGTGCTACGTTAAATCACGGCCAATTGAGTGAGTATTTTTTATTCAACCACTCTATTTTGCCCGTCTTTGTGACTCCTCTATGACACGCCGATCACCGCTGACGTGTTAATCTGCGTGTTAGGTATCTCGGGGGTCAGTTGGACGGACAGATGTGTAAGGGTTTTGTTCGGAAGGATCGTTGAGTGTAAACGGTGAACGGGGGTTAAAGGCCCTGAGGTTTCAATCCTCTAAAGAATGTAAAAGGTCTGACGCGTTAGCTAGCAGCTAATGAGGTGAACCTAGCAGCTAATGAGGCTCTCTCTCTCTCACGGCCCCGGGACTCCCTCCCTCCCTCCTCCCTCTTGGAACCCTCCCTGCGTGGGGGGGGGGGCACGAAGAAAAAGAGGGTATAAGAAGAATCCAGTGGAAGGAGTAGGGACTGGGGGCGAGGTCAGACAGCCTATCCGGCTAATAAAGCATCATGAGGTTAGGTATAAACTCTGATGACTGCATAAACTCGCCCCTAATGGGGGGGGGGGGGGGCACTCTCTCCCCCACCCCTCTCTCCCCAGTGCCACTCCCTCCGACCCCCCCCCCACTCTCTTCGTGTCGCTGGGCCCGCCCGGCACGGCCCCGAGGATCACTCCCCGCGCGGCAACGGGACACCGGGTCGCCGGGCCCGCAGGGTCGTCAGTCGGGCGGGGGGGGGGGAGGGTGGCCATGCCAGCAGCAGGAGAGGTTTCCAACGAACCCGCGACCGCAGCAGGACCGCCCTCGGCAGACATTTGGACCCAGCGGGTCCGTTCGGGATGGTTGCCGGGCCCGCAGCAGAGGTTTCCTTCCACCCAACGGGGGGGGGGGGGGGGGGGGGGGGGCGGGGCTGCCCATCTTCCCGCTCGAAGCAACGGCCTCACCCTAACGGCCTCACCCTAACAACCCTCACCCTGACCCTAAACCGCTCGGTTCATGACTTCTCTCCGTTTGGTTCATGAATTCGCCATTTAGTTCACGACTTCTCCTGTTGGTTCCTGACTTCTACCTCGTGGTTCGTGATTCCGGCGGGTAGGTGGGGTGCCCGGATACTCTCGGCGAAAGGTGTTCAAGTGGCAACGGCGGTCCCGTAGATAAGACGGGTTCGGATGCTCGAGCGTGTCGAGTAAGCGCCGGATCGGCGCCGGGCGCCCCCGGCCGGCTGGCTTGCCCCCCCCCCCACCCCCCCCCCCCCCCCCCTGGCGGCAGAAACGTGTATCGCGCCAGTGCCGCCGCTGAGGTCGAGATTGGCCGCCTCGACCGTTCGAAGCGTCGCAATTCCGGCGGGACTTCCGAACGCTCGTACCGCCAAGTCAGCCGCGACATTCGAGAATTGCACTAAGTCCGAAAGCTGGCGTCGCTTCTTTTTTGCCCGCCGCAGGTTAACGATTTGACGGCGGAAGTCGAGGAGGTCCGATGTGCGGCCTTCAGC
>NW_027601278.1:497500-502500 GCF_053455715.1 Rhinoraja longicauda | reverse complement strand
TCGAGCGCACAAGGTGCGCGTGGAATTGTTAGCGGCGCCGTGGTTGTGCTGGCGGTGACCATGGCTGCCTGCTCCTTTGGTTCACGATGTCCCCGCCGAAGGCGGCGTACTTTAAAGTACTGCAGCTCGAGCGCACAAGGTGCGCGGGGAATTGTTAGCGGCGCCGTCGTTGTGCTGGCGGTGACCATGGCTGCCTGCTCCTTTGGTTCACGATGTCCCCGCCGAAGGCGGCGTACTTTAAAGTGCTGCAGCTCGAGCGCACCATGTGCGTGGGGAATTGTTAGCGGGGGCGTCGTTGTGCTGGGGGCTGACTGTCCCTAGTGGGTATAGGATAATGTTAATGTACGGGGATCGCTGGGCGGCACGGACTTGGAGGGCCGAAAAGGCCTGTTTCCGGCTGTATGTGTATGATATGATATGATATGATGCCTGCCTGCTCATTTGGTTCATGATGTCCACGCGGCAGGCGGAATATTTTAAAAGCACTGTTCTGTACGAAGTGCACAATGTCCGTTGGGGAAATGCAGCTGGGGGTCGGTCGACCGGCTGACGACGCCTGCCTGCCGATTTGGTTCACGATGTCCCCGCCGAAGGCGGCATACTTGAAAGTACCGCCGTTCGCGGCGCGCAATTTGCGGGGGGAGGAATTGTTAGTGCACGTCTGTGTGCTAGGTGACGATGCTTGCCGACTTGGTTCATGCCGTCCACGCCGAAGACGGCGCCGTTTAAAGTACTGCCGCTCGAGGTGCACAATTTGCGGGGGAATTGTTAATGGGCGTCGGCGTGCTGGGTGACGATGTGGAGATGTGGAACGCCGAGCCAGATCTATCTTATTTGTTTGCTTGGCCCACTGGACTTTGCGTGGGCTTTGCAACACTGTGTGCTAGGTTAAATCACGGCCAATAGAGTGAGTGTTTTTAATGATCCTGATCTGATAAGGGGACTAGAGGTAAAAGAGCCGTTAGGAGGCAGTGATCACAACACGATAAGTTTTACTCTGCAAATGGAAAGGTAGAAGGGAAAATCGGAAGTGTCTGTATTACAGTATAGCAAAGGGGATTACAGAGGCATGAGGCGGGAGCTGGCCAAAATTGACTGGAAGGAGGCCCTAGCAGGGAAGACGGTAGAACAGCAATGGCAGGTATTCCAGGGAATAATGCAGAGGTTGCAGGATCAATTTATTCCAAAGAGGTGGAAAGACTCTAAGGGGAGTAAGAGACACCTGTGGCTGACAAGGGAAGTCAGGGACAGCATAAAAATTAAGGAGAGGAGGTATAACATAGCAAAGAAGAGTGGGAAGACAGAGGATTGGGACTCTTTTAAAGAGCAACAAAAGTTAACTAAAGAGGCAATGCGGGGAGAAAAGATGAGGTGCGAGGGTAAACTAGCCAATAATATAAAGGAGGATAGCAAAAGTTTTTTTAGGTACGTGAAGAGGAAAAAAATAGTCAAGGCAAATGTGGGTCCCTTGAAGACAGAAACGGGGGAATTTATTATGGGGAACAAAGAAATGGCAGACGAGTTAAACCGTTACTTTGGGTCTGTCTTCACTGAGGAAGATACACACAATCTCCCAAATGTTCTAGGGGCCGGAGAACCTAGGGTGATGGAGGAACTGAAGGAAATCCACATTAGGCAGGAAATGGTTTTGGGTAGACTGATGGGACTGAAGGCTGATAAATCCCCAGGGCCTGATGGTCTGCATCCCAGGGTACCTAAGGAGGTGGCTCTAGAAATAGTGGAAGCATTGGAGATCATTTTTCAATGTTCTATATAGATTCAGGATCAGTTCCTGTGGATTGGAGGATAGCAAATGTTATCCCACTTTTTAAGAAGGGAGGGAGAGAGAAAACGGGTAATTATAGACCAGTTAGTCTGACATCAGTGGTGGGGAAGATGCTGGAGTCAATTAGAAAAGACGAAATTGCTGAGCATTTGGATAGCAGTAACAGGATCATTGCGAGTCAGCATGGATTTACGAAGGGGAAATCATGCTTGACAAATCTACTGGAATGTTTTGAGGATGTAACTAGGAAAATTGACAGGGGAGAGTCAGTGGACGTGGTGTACCTCGACTTTCAGAAAGCCTTCGACAAGCTCCCACATAGGAGATTAGTGGGCAAAATTAGGGCACGTGGTATTGGGGGTAGGGTACTGACATGGATAGAAAATTGGTTGACAGACGGAAAGCAAAGAGTGGGTATAAATGGGTCCCTCTCGGAATGGCAGGCAGTGACCAGTGGGGTACCGCAAGGTTCGGTGCTGGGACCCCAGCTATTTACGATATGCATTAATGACTTAGACGGAGGGATTAAAAGTACCATTAGCAAATTTGCAGATGATACTAAGCTGGAGGGTAGTGTGAATTGTGAGGAAGATGCAATAAGGCTGCAGGATGACTTGGACAGGTTGTGTGAGTGGGCGGATACATGGCAGATGCAGTTTAATGTAGATAAGTGCGAGGTTATTCACTTTGGAAGTAAGAGTAGAAAGGCAGATTATTGTCTGAATGGTGTCAAGTTAGGAGGAGGGGGAGTTCAACGAGATCTGGATGTCCTAGTGCATCAGTCAATGAAAGGAAGCATGCAGGTACAGCAGGCAGTGAAGAAAGCCAATGGAATGTTGGCCTTCGTAACCAGAGGAGTTGAGTATAGGAGCAAAGAGGTCCTTCTACAGTTGTAGCGGGCCCTGGTGAGACCGCACCTGGAGTACTGTGTGCAGTTTTGGTCTCCAAATTTGAGGAAGGATATTCTTGCTATGGAGGGCGTGCAGCGTAGGTTCACTAGGTTAATTCCCGGAATGGCGGGACGGTCGTATGTTGAAAGGCTGGAGCGATTGGGCTTGTATACACTGGTATTTAGAAGAATGAGGGGGGATCTTATTGAAACATATACGATAATTAGGGGATTGGACACATTAGAGGCAGGAAACATGTTCCCAATGTTGGGGGAGTCCAGAACAAGGGGCCACCGTTTAAGAATAAGGGGTAGGCCATTTAGAACGGAGATGAGGAAGAACCTTTTCAGTCAGAGAGTGGTGAAGGTGTGGAATTCTCTGCCTCAGAAGGCAGTGGAGGCCAGTTCGTTGGATGCTTTCAAGAGAGAGCTGGATAGAGCTCTTAAGGATAACGGAGTGAGGGGGTATGGGGAGAAGGCAGGAACGGGGTACTGATTGAGAGTGATCAGCCATGATCGCATTGAATGGCGGTGCTGGCTCGAAGGGCTGAATGGCCGACTCCTGCACCTATTGTCTATTGTCTATTGTCTATAATCAACCACTTTATTTTGCCCGTCTTTGTGACTCCTCTTTGACACGTCGATCACCGCTGAGGCTGTTTTACCTGTTTCCCCTATGTACCGTAAGGTACACTCCTTACATTGAACTGCATACACCCCATTATTTCGCTCACGGGTTATCCTCTGTGCTATCCAGTCTCTCCTGTCACCCTGTTCTATGTTTTTGTCTATTACCCAGTGGGAGCAGGCCCCATATTGACATTAATTTGTAACCCTACTGCTCCCCTCGTCTGCTGGTTTTATCACCATCTCATGTTTATCCCTCAGCTCTGCCGTGGTCTCCCTCTCTTTTTTTCTGGTGAGGTTCGGCCTATCCTTTGTCATGGGCATATCCCAGGCTGTTTTAGTAACGTTCTTTTAAAACGTGTCGTGTTTGTTTGGCTTTACCCACGTTCCAGCATTAGAGGCCAATTTTTGCAATGTTTCCTGGGTGGGATTTGCCGGTTTTACAAATGGTGTCACTATCTCACCCTGCTTCCTGATACCCTTATGGGGTCGGCTCTGTTCTTGCAGAACCCTCGGGTGGTGCAGAGTCTGGGCCTTGTTATCAATATCTTGCCCTGCTTCCCGATACCCTTGCGGGTTCGGCTCTGTTCTTGCAGATCCCTCAGGTGGTGCAGAGTCTGGGCGGCATCGTCACCCAGCACACCGACGCCCACTGAAAATTACCCACGCACAGTGCGCGCCTGGAGCGGCAGTAGTTCAAACTACCCCTACCCCTACCCCTACCCCTACCGCTACCCCTACCCCTACCCCTACCCCTAACCCTAACCCTAACCCTAACCCTAACCCTAACCCTAACCCTAACCCTAACCCTAACCCTAACCCTAACCCTAACCCTAACCCTAACCCTAACCCTAACCCTAACCCTAACCCTAACCCTGACCCTAATGCAGGCAGAGTTATTTATAAAGTGGCCCAGACTCTGCACCACCTGAGGGTTTTGTAACAGAACCAACCCCATAAGGGTTTCAGGAAGCAGGGCAAGATATTGATAACAAGGCGCAGACTCTGCACCACCTCAGGGTTCTGCAAGAACAGAGCCGACCCCATAAGGGCATCAGGAATCAGGGCAAGATATTGATAAAATGGCCCAGACTCTGCACCACCTGAGGGTTCTGCAAGAACAGAGCCGACCCCATAAGGGCATCAGGAAGCAGGGCAAGATATTGGTAACAAGGCCCACGGGGAAGGCGGCATACTTTGGGGTTATTTTGTAGTGAGTTTTGAAGGCATGTGCTAGTGTTACGCATACCGAGGGCGCGCAAAGTTCGGCGCGCCCGGGCCAAAACGCCTCTGCTGGCCGCGGCCGAGTCGGCCGACGGATTGCCACGGACTTGCTTGACGACCTGTCACTCTCCGTGCATCGGTTGCACGCCCGGTTCGTCCTTTCCATTTGTTTCATGATGTACACGCGGCAGGCGGAATATTTTAAAAGCACTGTTCTGTTCGAAGTGCACAATGGCCGTTGGGGCAATGCAACTGGGGGTCGGTCGACCGGCTGACGACGCCTGCCTGCCGATTTGGTTCACGATGTCCCCGCCGAAGGCGGCATACTTGAAAGTACTGCCGTTCGCGGCGCGCAATTTGCAGGGGGGAGGAATTGTTAGTGGACGTCTGTGTGCTGGGTGACGATGCTTGCCGACTTGGTTCATGCCGTCCACGCCGAAGACGGCGCCGTTTAAAGTACTGCCGCTCGAGGTG
>NW_027601278.1:477500-485000 GCF_053455715.1 Rhinoraja longicauda | reverse complement strand
GGTGGCGGTGACCATGGCTGCCTGCTCCTTTGGTTCACGATGTCCCCGCCGAAGGCGGCGAACTTTAAAGTACTGCAGCTCGAGCGCACAAGGTGCGCGGGGAATTGTTAGCGGCGCCGTGCTTGTGCTGGCGGTGACCATGGCTGCCTGCTCCTTTGGTTCACGATGTCCCCGCCGAAGGCGGCGTACTTTAAAGTACTGCAGCTCGAGCGCACAAGGTGCGCGGGGAATTGTTAGCGGCGCCGTGGTTGTGCTGGCGGTGACCATGGCTGCCTGCTCCTTTGGTTCACGATGTCCCCGCCGAAGGCGGCGTACTTTAAAGTACTGCAGCTCGAGCGCACAAGGTGCGCGGGGAATTGTTAGCGGCGCCGTGCTTGTGCTGGCGGTGACCATGGCTGCCTGCTCCTTTGGTTCACGATGTCCCCGCCGAAGGCGGCGTACTTTAAAGTACTGCAGCTCGAGCGCACAAGGTGCGCGTGGAATTGTTAGCGGCGCCGTGGTTGTGCTGGCGGTGACCATGGCTGCCTGCTCCTTTGGTTCACGATGTCCCCGCCGAAGGCGGCGTACTTTAAAGTACTGCAGCTCGAGCGCACAAGGTGCGCGGGGAATTGTTAGCGGCGCCGTGCTTGTGCTGGCGGTGACCATGGCTGCCTGCTCCTTTGGTTCACGATGTCCCCGCCGAAGGCGGCGTACTTTAAAGTACTGCAGCTCGAGCGCACAAGGTGCGCGGGGAATTGTTAGCGGCGCCGTGGTTGTGCTGGCGGTGACCATGGCTGCCTGCTCCTTTGGTTCACGATGTCCCCGCCGAAGGCGGCGTACTTTAAAGTACTGCAGCTCGAGCGCACAAGGTGCGCGGGGAATTGTTAGCGGCGCCGTGCTTGTGCTGGCGGTGACCATGGCTGCCTGCTCCTTTGGTTCACGATGTCCCCGCCGAAGGCGGCGTACTTTAAAGTACTGCAGCTCGAGCGCACAAGGTGCGCGTGGAATTGTTAGCGGCGCCGTGGTTGTGCTGGCGGTGACCATGGCTGCCTGCTCCTTTGGTTCACGATGTCCCCGCCGAAGGCGGCGTACTTTAAAGTACTGCAGCTCGAGCGCACAAGGTGCGCGGGGAATTGTTAGCGGCGCCGTGCTTGTGCTGGCGGTGACCATGGCTGCCTGCTCCTTTGGTTCACGATGTCCCCGCCGAAGGCGGCGTACTTTAAAGTACTGCAGCTCGAGCGCACAAGGTGCGCGTGGAATTGTTAGCGGCGCCGTGGTTGTGCTGGCGGTGACCATGGCTGCCTGCTCCTTTGGTTCACGATGTCCCCGCCGAAGGCGGCGTACTTTAAAGTACTGCAGCTCGAGCGCACAAGGTGCGCGGGGAATTGTTAGCGGCGCCGTCGTTGTGCTGGCGGTGACCATGGCTGCCTGCTCCTTTGGTTCACGATGTCCCCGCCGAAGGCGGCGTACTTTAAAGTGCTGCAGCTCGAGCGCACCATGTGCGTGGGGAATTGTTAGCGGGGGCGTCGTTGTGCTGGGGGCTGACTGTCCCTAGTGGGTATAGGATAATGTTAATGTACGGGGATCGCTGGGCGGCACGGACTTGGAGGGCCGAAAAGGCCTGTTTCCGGCTGTATGTGTATGATATGATATGATATGATGCCTGCCTGCTCATTTGGTTCATGATGTCCACGCGGCAGGCGGAATATTTTAAAAGCACTGTTCTGTACGAAGTGCACAATGTCCGTTGGGGAAATGCAGCTGGGGGTCGGTCGACCGGCTGACGACGCCTGCCTGCCGATTTGGTTCACGATGTCCCCGCCGAAGGCGGCATACTTGAAAGTACCGCCGTTCGCGGCGCGCAATTTGCGGGGGGAGGAATTGTTAGTGCACGTCTGTGTGCTAGGTGACGATGCTTGCCGACTTGGTTCATGCCGTCCACGCCGAAGACGGCGCCGTTTAAAGTACTGCCGCTCGAGGTGCACAATTTGCGGGGGAATTGTTAATGGGCGTCGGCGTGCTGGGTGACGATGTGGAGATGTGGAACGCCGAGCCAGATCTATCTTATTTGTTTGCTTGGCCCACTGGACTTTGCGTGGGCTTTGCAACACTGTGTGCTAGGTTAAATCACGGCCAATAGAGTGAGTGTTTTTAATGATCCTGATCTGATAAGGGGACTAGAGGTAAAAGAGCCGTTAGGAGGCAGTGATCACAACACGATAAGTTTTACTCTGCAAATGGAAAGGTAGAAGGGAAAATCGGAAGTGTCTGTATTACAGTATAGCAAAGGGGATTACAGAGGCATGAGGCGGGAGCTGGCCAAAATTGACTGGAAGGAGGCCCTAGCAGGGAAGACGGTAGAACAGCAATGGCAGGTATTCCAGGGAATAATGCAGAGGTTGCAGGATCAATTTATTCCAAAGAGGTGGAAAGACTCTAAGGGGAGTAAGAGACACCTGTGGCTGACAAGGGAAGTCAGGGACAGCATAAAAATTAAGGAGAGGAGGTATAACATAGCAAAGAAGAGTGGGAAGACAGAGGATTGGGACTCTTTTAAAGAGCAACAAAAGTTAACTAAAGAGGCAATGCGGGGAGAAAAGATGAGGTGCGAGGGTAAACTAGCCAATAATATAAAGGAGGATAGCAAAAGTTTTTTTAGGTACGTGAAGAGGAAAAAAATAGTCAAGGCAAATGTGGGTCCCTTGAAGACAGAAACGGGGGAATTTATTATGGGGAACAAAGAAATGGCAGACGAGTTAAACCGTTACTTTGGGTCTGTCTTCACTGAGGAAGATACACACAATCTCCCAAATGTTCTAGGGGCCGGAGAACCTAGGGTGATGGAGGAACTGAAGGAAATCCACATTAGGCAGGAAATGGTTTTGGGTAGACTGATGGGACTGAAGGCTGATAAATCCCCAGGGCCTGATGGTCTGCATCCCAGGGTACCTAAGGAGGTGGCTCTAGAAATAGTGGAAGCATTGGAGATCATTTTTCAATGTTCTATATAGATTCAGGATCAGTTCCTGTGGATTGGAGGATAGCAAATGTTATCCCACTTTTTAAGAAGGGAGGGAGAGAGAAAACGGGTAATTATAGACCAGTTAGTCTGACATCAGTGGTGGGGAAGATGCTGGAGTCAATTAGAAAAGACGAAATTGCTGAGCATTTGGATAGCAGTAACAGGATCATTGCGAGTCAGCATGGATTTACGAAGGGGAAATCATGCTTGACAAATCTACTGGAATGTTTTGAGGATGTAACTAGGAAAATTGACAGGGGAGAGTCAGTGGACGTGGTGTACCTCGACTTTCAGAAAGCCTTCGACAAGCTCCCACATAGGAGATTAGTGGGCAAAATTAGGGCACGTGGTATTGGGGGTAGGGTACTGACATGGATAGAAAATTGGTTGACAGACGGAAAGCAAAGAGTGGGTATAAATGGGTCCCTCTCGGAATGGCAGGCAGTGACCAGTGGGGTACCGCAAGGTTCGGTGCTGGGACCCCAGCTATTTACGATATGCATTAATGACTTAGACGGAGGGATTAAAAGTACCATTAGCAAATTTGCAGATGATACTAAGCTGGAGGGTAGTGTGAATTGTGAGGAAGATGCAATAAGGCTGCAGGATGACTTGGACAGGTTGTGTGAGTGGGCGGATACATGGCAGATGCAGTTTAATGTAGATAAGTGCGAGGTTATTCACTTTGGAAGTAAGAGTAGAAAGGCAGATTATTGTCTGAATGGTGTCAAGTTAGGAGGAGGGGGAGTTCAACGAGATCTGGATGTCCTAGTGCATCAGTCAATGAAAGGAAGCATGCAGGTACAGCAGGCAGTGAAGAAAGCCAATGGAATGTTGGCCTTCGTAACCAGAGGAGTTGAGTATAGGAGCAAAGAGGTCCTTCTACAGTTGTAGCGGGCCCTGGTGAGACCGCACCTGGAGTACTGTGTGCAGTTTTGGTCTCCAAATTTGAGGAAGGATATTCTTGCTATGGAGGGCGTGCAGCGTAGGTTCACTAGGTTAATTCCCGGAATGGCGGGACGGTCGTATGTTGAAAGGCTGGAGCGATTGGGCTTGTATACACTGGTATTTAGAAGAATGAGGGGGGATCTTATTGAAACATATACGATAATTAGGGGATTGGACACATTAGAGGCAGGAAACATGTTCCCAATGTTGGGGGAGTCCAGAACAAGGGGCCACCGTTTAAGAATAAGGGGTAGGCCATTTAGAACGGAGATGAGGAAGAACCTTTTCAGTCAGAGAGTGGTGAAGGTGTGGAATTCTCTGCCTCAGAAGGCAGTGGAGGCCAGTTCGTTGGATGCTTTCAAGAGAGAGCTGGATAGAGCTCTTAAGGATAACGGAGTGAGGGGGTATGGGGAGAAGGCAGGAACGGGGTACTGATTGAGAGTGATCAGCCATGATCGCATTGAATGGCGGTGCTGGCTCGAAGGGCTGAATGGCCGACTCCTGCACCTATTGTCTATTGTCTATTGTCTATAATCAACCACTTTATTTTGCCCGTCTTTGTGACTCCTCTTTGACACGTCGATCACCGCTGAGGCTGTTTTACCTGTTTCCCCTATGTACCGTAAGGTACACTCCTTACATTGAACTGCATACACCCCATTATTTCGCTCACGGGTTATCCTCTGTGCTATCCAGTCTCTCCTGTCACCCTGTTCTATGTTTTTGTCTATTACCCAGTGGGAGCAGGCCCCATATTGACATTAATTTGTAACCCTACTGCTCCCCTCGTCTGCTGGTTTTATCACCATCTCATGTTTATCCCTCAGCTCTGCCGTGGTCTCCCTCTCTTTTTTTCTGGTGAGGTTCGGCCTATCCTTTGTCATGGGCATATCCCAGGCTGTTTTAGTAACGTTCTTTTAAAACGTGTCGTGTTTGTTTGGCTTTACCCACGTTCCAGCATTAGAGGCCAATTTTTGCAATGTTTCCTGGGTGGGATTTGCCGGTTTTACAAATGGTGTCACTATCTCACCCTGCTTCCTGATACCCTTATGGGGTCGGCTCTGTTCTTGCAGAACCCTCGGGTGGTGCAGAGTCTGGGCCTTGTTATCAATATCTTGCCCTGCTTCCCGATACCCTTGCGGGTTCGGCTCTGTTCTTGCAGATCCCTCAGGTGGTGCAGAGTCTGGGCGGCATCGTCACCCAGCACACCGACGCCCACTGAAAATTACCCACGCACAGTGCGCGCCTGGAGCGGCAGTAGTTCAAACTACCCCTACCCCTACCCCTACCCCTACCGCTACCCCTACCCCTACCCCTACCCCTAACCCTAACCCTAACCCTAACCCTAACCCTAACCCTAACCCTAACCCTAACCCTAACCCTAACCCTAACCCTAACCCTAACCCTAACCCTAACCCTAACCCTAACCCTAACCCTAACCCTGACCCTAATGCAGGCAGAGTTATTTATAAAGTGGCCCAGACTCTGCACCACCTGAGGGTTTTGTAACAGAACCAACCCCATAAGGGTTTCAGGAAGCAGGGCAAGATATTGATAACAAGGCGCAGACTCTGCACCACCTCAGGGTTCTGCAAGAACAGAGCCGACCCCATAAGGGCATCAGGAATCAGGGCAAGATATTGATAAAATGGCCCAGACTCTGCACCACCTGAGGGTTCTGCAAGAACAGAGCCGACCCCATAAGGGCATCAGGAAGCAGGGCAAGATATTGGTAACAAGGCCCACGGGGAAGGCGGCATACTTTGGGGTTATTTTGTAGTGAGTTTTGAAGGCATGTGCTAGTGTTACGCATACCGAGGGCGCGCAAAGTTCGGCGCGCCCGGGCCAAAACGCCTCTGCTGGCCGCGGCCGAGTCGGCCGACGGATTGCCACGGACTTGCTTGACGACCTGTCACTCTCCGTGCATCGGTTGCACGCCCGGTTCGTCCTTTCCATTTGTTTCATGATGTACACGCGGCAGGCGGAATATTTTAAAAGCACTGTTCTGTTCGAAGTGCACAATGGCCGTTGGGGCAATGCAACTGGGGGTCGGTCGACCGGCTGACGACGCCTGCCTGCCGATTTGGTTCACGATGTCCCCGCCGAAGGCGGCATACTTGAAAGTACTGCCGTTCGCGGCGCGCAATTTGCAGGGGGGAGGAATTGTTAGTGGACGTCTGTGTGCTGGGTGACGATGCTTGCCGACTTGGTTCATGCCGTCCACGCCGAAGACGGCGCCGTTTAAAGTACTGCCGCTCGAGGTGCACAATTTGCGGGGGAATTGTTATTGGGCGTCGGCGTGCTGGGTGACGATGTGGAGATGAGGAACGCCGAGCCAGATCTATCTTATTTGTTTGCTTGGGCCACTGGACTTTGCATGGGCTTTGCATCATTGTGTGCTACGTTAAATCACGGCCAATTGAGTGAGTATTTTTTATTCAACCACTCTATTTTGCCCGTCTTTGTGACTCCTCTATGACACGCCGATCACCGCTGACGTGTTAATCTGCGTGTTAGGTATCTCGGGGGTCAGTTGGACGGACAGATGTGTAAGGGTTTTGTTCGGAAGGATCGTTGAGTGTAAACGGTGAACGGGGGTTAAAGGCCCTGAGGTTTCAATCCTCTAAAGAATGTAAAAGGTCTGACGCGTTAGCTAGCAGCTAATGAGGTGAACCTAGCAGCTAATGAGGCTCTCTCTCTCTCACGGCCCCGGGACTCCCTCCCTCCCTCCTCCCTCTTGGAACCCTCCCTGCGTGGGGGGGGGGCACGAAGAAAAAGAGGGTATAAGAAGAATCCAGTGGAAGGAGTAGGGACTGGGGGCGAGGTCAGACAGCCTATCCGGCTAATAAAGCATCATGAGGTTAGGTATAAACTCTGATGACTGCATAAACTCGCCCCTAATGGGGGGGGGGGGGGCACTCTCTCCCCCACCCCTCTCTCCCCAGTGCCACTCCCTCCGACCCCCCCCCCACTCTCTTCGTGTCGCTGGGCCCGCCCGGCACGGCCCCGAGGATCACTCCCCGCGCGGCAACGGGACACCGGGTCGCCGGGCCCGCAGGGTCGTCAGTCGGGCGGGGGGGGGGGAGGGTGGCCATGCCAGCAGCAGGAGAGGTTTCCAACGAACCCGCGACCGCAGCAGGACCGCCCTCGGCAGACATTTGGACCCAGCGGGTCCGTTCGGGATGGTTGCCGGGCCCGCAGCAGAGGTTTCCTTCCACCCAACGGGGGGGGGGGGGGGGGGGGGGGCGGGGCTGCCCATCTTCCCGCTCGAAGCAACGGCCTCACCCTAACGGCCTCACCCTAACAACCCTCACCCTGACCCTAAACCGCTCGGTTCATGACTTCTCTCCGTTTGGTTCATGAATTCGCCATTTAGTTCACGACTTCTCCTGTTGGTTCCTGACTTCTACCTCGTGGTTCGTGATTCCGGCGGGTAGGTGGGGTGCCCGGATACTCTCGGCGAAAGGTGTTCAAGTGGCAACGGCGGTCCCGTAGATAAGACGGGTTCGGATGCTCGAGCGTGTCGAGTAAGCGCCGGATCGGCGCCGGGC
>NW_027601278.1:460000-465000 GCF_053455715.1 Rhinoraja longicauda | reverse complement strand
TGGCTGCCTGCTCCTTTGGTTCACGATGTCCCCGCCGAAGGCGGCGTACTTTAAAGTACTGCAGCTCGAGCGCACAAGGTGCGCGGGGAATTGTTAGCGGCGCCGTCGTTGTGCTGGCGGTGACCATGGCTGCCTGCTCCTTTGGTTCACGATGTCCCCGCCGAAGGCGGCGTACTTTAAAGTGCTGCAGCTCGAGCGCACCATGTGCGTGGGGAATTGTTAGCGGGGGCGTCGTTGTGCTGGGGGCTGACTGTCCCTAGTGGGTATAGGATAATGTTAATGTACGGGGATCGCTGGGCGGCACGGACTTGGAGGGCCGAAAAGGCCTGTTTCCGGCTGTATGTGTATGATATGATATGATATGATGCCTGCCTGCTCATTTGGTTCATGATGTCCACGCGGCAGGCGGAATATTTTAAAAGCACTGTTCTGTACGAAGTGCACAATGTCCGTTGGGGAAATGCAGCTGGGGGTCGGTCGACCGGCTGACGACGCCTGCCTGCCGATTTGGTTCACGATGTCCCCGCCGAAGGCGGCATACTTGAAAGTACCGCCGTTCGCGGCGCGCAATTTGCGGGGGGAGGAATTGTTAGTGCACGTCTGTGTGCTAGGTGACGATGCTTGCCGACTTGGTTCATGCCGTCCACGCCGAAGACGGCGCCGTTTAAAGTACTGCCGCTCGAGGTGCACAATTTGCGGGGGAATTGTTAATGGGCGTCGGCGTGCTGGGTGACGATGTGGAGATGTGGAACGCCGAGCCAGATCTATCTTATTTGTTTGCTTGGCCCACTGGACTTTGCGTGGGCTTTGCAACACTGTGTGCTAGGTTAAATCACGGCCAATAGAGTGAGTGTTTTTAATGATCCTGATCTGATAAGGGGACTAGAGGTAAAAGAGCCGTTAGGAGGCAGTGATCACAACACGATAAGTTTTACTCTGCAAATGGAAAGGTAGAAGGGAAAATCGGAAGTGTCTGTATTACAGTATAGCAAAGGGGATTACAGAGGCATGAGGCGGGAGCTGGCCAAAATTGACTGGAAGGAGGCCCTAGCAGGGAAGACGGTAGAACAGCAATGGCAGGTATTCCAGGGAATAATGCAGAGGTTGCAGGATCAATTTATTCCAAAGAGGTGGAAAGACTCTAAGGGGAGTAAGAGACACCTGTGGCTGACAAGGGAAGTCAGGGACAGCATAAAAATTAAGGAGAGGAGGTATAACATAGCAAAGAAGAGTGGGAAGACAGAGGATTGGGACTCTTTTAAAGAGCAACAAAAGTTAACTAAAGAGGCAATGCGGGGAGAAAAGATGAGGTGCGAGGGTAAACTAGCCAATAATATAAAGGAGGATAGCAAAAGTTTTTTTAGGTACGTGAAGAGGAAAAAAATAGTCAAGGCAAATGTGGGTCCCTTGAAGACAGAAACGGGGGAATTTATTATGGGGAACAAAGAAATGGCAGACGAGTTAAACCGTTACTTTGGGTCTGTCTTCACTGAGGAAGATACACACAATCTCCCAAATGTTCTAGGGGCCGGAGAACCTAGGGTGATGGAGGAACTGAAGGAAATCCACATTAGGCAGGAAATGGTTTTGGGTAGACTGATGGGACTGAAGGCTGATAAATCCCCAGGGCCTGATGGTCTGCATCCCAGGGTACCTAAGGAGGTGGCTCTAGAAATAGTGGAAGCATTGGAGATCATTTTTCAATGTTCTATATAGATTCAGGATCAGTTCCTGTGGATTGGAGGATAGCAAATGTTATCCCACTTTTTAAGAAGGGAGGGAGAGAGAAAACGGGTAATTATAGACCAGTTAGTCTGACATCAGTGGTGGGGAAGATGCTGGAGTCAATTAGAAAAGACGAAATTGCTGAGCATTTGGATAGCAGTAACAGGATCATTGCGAGTCAGCATGGATTTACGAAGGGGAAATCATGCTTGACAAATCTACTGGAATGTTTTGAGGATGTAACTAGGAAAATTGACAGGGGAGAGTCAGTGGACGTGGTGTACCTCGACTTTCAGAAAGCCTTCGACAAGCTCCCACATAGGAGATTAGTGGGCAAAATTAGGGCACGTGGTATTGGGGGTAGGGTACTGACATGGATAGAAAATTGGTTGACAGACGGAAAGCAAAGAGTGGGTATAAATGGGTCCCTCTCGGAATGGCAGGCAGTGACCAGTGGGGTACCGCAAGGTTCGGTGCTGGGACCCCAGCTATTTACGATATGCATTAATGACTTAGACGGAGGGATTAAAAGTACCATTAGCAAATTTGCAGATGATACTAAGCTGGAGGGTAGTGTGAATTGTGAGGAAGATGCAATAAGGCTGCAGGATGACTTGGACAGGTTGTGTGAGTGGGCGGATACATGGCAGATGCAGTTTAATGTAGATAAGTGCGAGGTTATTCACTTTGGAAGTAAGAGTAGAAAGGCAGATTATTGTCTGAATGGTGTCAAGTTAGGAGGAGGGGGAGTTCAACGAGATCTGGATGTCCTAGTGCATCAGTCAATGAAAGGAAGCATGCAGGTACAGCAGGCAGTGAAGAAAGCCAATGGAATGTTGGCCTTCGTAACCAGAGGAGTTGAGTATAGGAGCAAAGAGGTCCTTCTACAGTTGTAGCGGGCCCTGGTGAGACCGCACCTGGAGTACTGTGTGCAGTTTTGGTCTCCAAATTTGAGGAAGGATATTCTTGCTATGGAGGGCGTGCAGCGTAGGTTCACTAGGTTAATTCCCGGAATGGCGGGACGGTCGTATGTTGAAAGGCTGGAGCGATTGGGCTTGTATACACTGGTATTTAGAAGAATGAGGGGGGATCTTATTGAAACATATACGATAATTAGGGGATTGGACACATTAGAGGCAGGAAACATGTTCCCAATGTTGGGGGAGTCCAGAACAAGGGGCCACCGTTTAAGAATAAGGGGTAGGCCATTTAGAACGGAGATGAGGAAGAACCTTTTCAGTCAGAGAGTGGTGAAGGTGTGGAATTCTCTGCCTCAGAAGGCAGTGGAGGCCAGTTCGTTGGATGCTTTCAAGAGAGAGCTGGATAGAGCTCTTAAGGATAACGGAGTGAGGGGGTATGGGGAGAAGGCAGGAACGGGGTACTGATTGAGAGTGATCAGCCATGATCGCATTGAATGGCGGTGCTGGCTCGAAGGGCTGAATGGCCGACTCCTGCACCTATTGTCTATTGTCTATTGTCTATAATCAACCACTTTATTTTGCCCGTCTTTGTGACTCCTCTTTGACACGTCGATCACCGCTGAGGCTGTTTTACCTGTTTCCCCTATGTACCGTAAGGTACACTCCTTACATTGAACTGCATACACCCCATTATTTCGCTCACGGGTTATCCTCTGTGCTATCCAGTCTCTCCTGTCACCCTGTTCTATGTTTTTGTCTATTACCCAGTGGGAGCAGGCCCCATATTGACATTAATTTGTAACCCTACTGCTCCCCTCGTCTGCTGGTTTTATCACCATCTCATGTTTATCCCTCAGCTCTGCCGTGGTCTCCCTCTCTTTTTTTCTGGTGAGGTTCGGCCTATCCTTTGTCATGGGCATATCCCAGGCTGTTTTAGTAACGTTCTTTTAAAACGTGTCGTGTTTGTTTGGCTTTACCCACGTTCCAGCATTAGAGGCCAATTTTTGCAATGTTTCCTGGGTGGGATTTGCCGGTTTTACAAATGGTGTCACTATCTCACCCTGCTTCCTGATACCCTTATGGGGTCGGCTCTGTTCTTGCAGAACCCTCGGGTGGTGCAGAGTCTGGGCCTTGTTATCAATATCTTGCCCTGCTTCCCGATACCCTTGCGGGTTCGGCTCTGTTCTTGCAGATCCCTCAGGTGGTGCAGAGTCTGGGCGGCATCGTCACCCAGCACACCGACGCCCACTGAAAATTACCCACGCACAGTGCGCGCCTGGAGCGGCAGTAGTTCAAACTACCCCTACCCCTACCCCTACCCCTACCGCTACCCCTACCCCTACCCCTACCCCTAACCCTAACCCTAACCCTAACCCTAACCCTAACCCTAACCCTAACCCTAACCCTAACCCTAACCCTAACCCTAACCCTAACCCTAACCCTAACCCTAACCCTAACCCTAACCCTAACCCTGACCCTAATGCAGGCAGAGTTATTTATAAAGTGGCCCAGACTCTGCACCACCTGAGGGTTTTGTAACAGAACCAACCCCATAAGGGTTTCAGGAAGCAGGGCAAGATATTGATAACAAGGCGCAGACTCTGCACCACCTCAGGGTTCTGCAAGAACAGAGCCGACCCCATAAGGGCATCAGGAATCAGGGCAAGATATTGATAAAATGGCCCAGACTCTGCACCACCTGAGGGTTCTGCAAGAACAGAGCCGACCCCATAAGGGCATCAGGAAGCAGGGCAAGATATTGGTAACAAGGCCCACGGGGAAGGCGGCATACTTTGGGGTTATTTTGTAGTGAGTTTTGAAGGCATGTGCTAGTGTTACGCATACCGAGGGCGCGCAAAGTTCGGCGCGCCCGGGCCAAAACGCCTCTGCTGGCCGCGGCCGAGTCGGCCGACGGATTGCCACGGACTTGCTTGACGACCTGTCACTCTCCGTGCATCGGTTGCACGCCCGGTTCGTCCTTTCCATTTGTTTCATGATGTACACGCGGCAGGCGGAATATTTTAAAAGCACTGTTCTGTTCGAAGTGCACAATGGCCGTTGGGGCAATGCAACTGGGGGTCGGTCGACCGGCTGACGACGCCTGCCTGCCGATTTGGTTCACGATGTCCCCGCCGAAGGCGGCATACTTGAAAGTACTGCCGTTCGCGGCGCGCAATTTGCAGGGGGGAGGAATTGTTAGTGGACGTCTGTGTGCTGGGTGACGATGCTTGCCGACTTGGTTCATGCCGTCCACGCCGAAGACGGCGCCGTTTAAAGTACTGCCGCTCGAGGTGCACAATTTGCGGGGGAATTGTTATTGGGCGTCGGCGTGCTGGGTGACGATGTGGAGATGAG
>NW_027601278.1:442500-447500 GCF_053455715.1 Rhinoraja longicauda | reverse complement strand
CGGCGTACTTTAAAGTACTGCAGCTCGAGCGCACAAGGTGCGCGGGGAATTGTTAGCGGCGCCGTGCTTGTGCTGGCGGTGACCATGGCTGCCTGCTCCTTTGGTTCACGATGTCCCCGCCGAAGGCGGCGTACTTTAAAGTACTGCAGCTCGAGCGCACAAGGTGCGCGTGGAATTGTTAGCGGCGCCGTGGTTGTGCTGGCGGTGACCATGGCTGCCTGCTCCTTTGGTTCACGATGTCCCCGCCGAAGGCGGCGTACTTTAAAGTACTGCAGCTCGAGCGCACAAGGTGCGCGGGGAATTGTTAGCGGCGCCGTCGTTGTGCTGGCGGTGACCATGGCTGCCTGCTCCTTTGGTTCACGATGTCCCCGCCGAAGGCGGCGTACTTTAAAGTGCTGCAGCTCGAGCGCACCATGTGCGTGGGGAATTGTTAGCGGGGGCGTCGTTGTGCTGGGGGCTGACTGTCCCTAGTGGGTATAGGATAATGTTAATGTACGGGGATCGCTGGGCGGCACGGACTTGGAGGGCCGAAAAGGCCTGTTTCCGGCTGTATGTGTATGATATGATATGATATGATGCCTGCCTGCTCATTTGGTTCATGATGTCCACGCGGCAGGCGGAATATTTTAAAAGCACTGTTCTGTACGAAGTGCACAATGTCCGTTGGGGAAATGCAGCTGGGGGTCGGTCGACCGGCTGACGACGCCTGCCTGCCGATTTGGTTCACGATGTCCCCGCCGAAGGCGGCATACTTGAAAGTACCGCCGTTCGCGGCGCGCAATTTGCGGGGGGAGGAATTGTTAGTGCACGTCTGTGTGCTAGGTGACGATGCTTGCCGACTTGGTTCATGCCGTCCACGCCGAAGACGGCGCCGTTTAAAGTACTGCCGCTCGAGGTGCACAATTTGCGGGGGAATTGTTAATGGGCGTCGGCGTGCTGGGTGACGATGTGGAGATGTGGAACGCCGAGCCAGATCTATCTTATTTGTTTGCTTGGCCCACTGGACTTTGCGTGGGCTTTGCAACACTGTGTGCTAGGTTAAATCACGGCCAATAGAGTGAGTGTTTTTAATGATCCTGATCTGATAAGGGGACTAGAGGTAAAAGAGCCGTTAGGAGGCAGTGATCACAACACGATAAGTTTTACTCTGCAAATGGAAAGGTAGAAGGGAAAATCGGAAGTGTCTGTATTACAGTATAGCAAAGGGGATTACAGAGGCATGAGGCGGGAGCTGGCCAAAATTGACTGGAAGGAGGCCCTAGCAGGGAAGACGGTAGAACAGCAATGGCAGGTATTCCAGGGAATAATGCAGAGGTTGCAGGATCAATTTATTCCAAAGAGGTGGAAAGACTCTAAGGGGAGTAAGAGACACCTGTGGCTGACAAGGGAAGTCAGGGACAGCATAAAAATTAAGGAGAGGAGGTATAACATAGCAAAGAAGAGTGGGAAGACAGAGGATTGGGACTCTTTTAAAGAGCAACAAAAGTTAACTAAAGAGGCAATGCGGGGAGAAAAGATGAGGTGCGAGGGTAAACTAGCCAATAATATAAAGGAGGATAGCAAAAGTTTTTTTAGGTACGTGAAGAGGAAAAAAATAGTCAAGGCAAATGTGGGTCCCTTGAAGACAGAAACGGGGGAATTTATTATGGGGAACAAAGAAATGGCAGACGAGTTAAACCGTTACTTTGGGTCTGTCTTCACTGAGGAAGATACACACAATCTCCCAAATGTTCTAGGGGCCGGAGAACCTAGGGTGATGGAGGAACTGAAGGAAATCCACATTAGGCAGGAAATGGTTTTGGGTAGACTGATGGGACTGAAGGCTGATAAATCCCCAGGGCCTGATGGTCTGCATCCCAGGGTACCTAAGGAGGTGGCTCTAGAAATAGTGGAAGCATTGGAGATCATTTTTCAATGTTCTATATAGATTCAGGATCAGTTCCTGTGGATTGGAGGATAGCAAATGTTATCCCACTTTTTAAGAAGGGAGGGAGAGAGAAAACGGGTAATTATAGACCAGTTAGTCTGACATCAGTGGTGGGGAAGATGCTGGAGTCAATTAGAAAAGACGAAATTGCTGAGCATTTGGATAGCAGTAACAGGATCATTGCGAGTCAGCATGGATTTACGAAGGGGAAATCATGCTTGACAAATCTACTGGAATGTTTTGAGGATGTAACTAGGAAAATTGACAGGGGAGAGTCAGTGGACGTGGTGTACCTCGACTTTCAGAAAGCCTTCGACAAGCTCCCACATAGGAGATTAGTGGGCAAAATTAGGGCACGTGGTATTGGGGGTAGGGTACTGACATGGATAGAAAATTGGTTGACAGACGGAAAGCAAAGAGTGGGTATAAATGGGTCCCTCTCGGAATGGCAGGCAGTGACCAGTGGGGTACCGCAAGGTTCGGTGCTGGGACCCCAGCTATTTACGATATGCATTAATGACTTAGACGGAGGGATTAAAAGTACCATTAGCAAATTTGCAGATGATACTAAGCTGGAGGGTAGTGTGAATTGTGAGGAAGATGCAATAAGGCTGCAGGATGACTTGGACAGGTTGTGTGAGTGGGCGGATACATGGCAGATGCAGTTTAATGTAGATAAGTGCGAGGTTATTCACTTTGGAAGTAAGAGTAGAAAGGCAGATTATTGTCTGAATGGTGTCAAGTTAGGAGGAGGGGGAGTTCAACGAGATCTGGATGTCCTAGTGCATCAGTCAATGAAAGGAAGCATGCAGGTACAGCAGGCAGTGAAGAAAGCCAATGGAATGTTGGCCTTCGTAACCAGAGGAGTTGAGTATAGGAGCAAAGAGGTCCTTCTACAGTTGTAGCGGGCCCTGGTGAGACCGCACCTGGAGTACTGTGTGCAGTTTTGGTCTCCAAATTTGAGGAAGGATATTCTTGCTATGGAGGGCGTGCAGCGTAGGTTCACTAGGTTAATTCCCGGAATGGCGGGACGGTCGTATGTTGAAAGGCTGGAGCGATTGGGCTTGTATACACTGGTATTTAGAAGAATGAGGGGGGATCTTATTGAAACATATACGATAATTAGGGGATTGGACACATTAGAGGCAGGAAACATGTTCCCAATGTTGGGGGAGTCCAGAACAAGGGGCCACCGTTTAAGAATAAGGGGTAGGCCATTTAGAACGGAGATGAGGAAGAACCTTTTCAGTCAGAGAGTGGTGAAGGTGTGGAATTCTCTGCCTCAGAAGGCAGTGGAGGCCAGTTCGTTGGATGCTTTCAAGAGAGAGCTGGATAGAGCTCTTAAGGATAACGGAGTGAGGGGGTATGGGGAGAAGGCAGGAACGGGGTACTGATTGAGAGTGATCAGCCATGATCGCATTGAATGGCGGTGCTGGCTCGAAGGGCTGAATGGCCGACTCCTGCACCTATTGTCTATTGTCTATTGTCTATAATCAACCACTTTATTTTGCCCGTCTTTGTGACTCCTCTTTGACACGTCGATCACCGCTGAGGCTGTTTTACCTGTTTCCCCTATGTACCGTAAGGTACACTCCTTACATTGAACTGCATACACCCCATTATTTCGCTCACGGGTTATCCTCTGTGCTATCCAGTCTCTCCTGTCACCCTGTTCTATGTTTTTGTCTATTACCCAGTGGGAGCAGGCCCCATATTGACATTAATTTGTAACCCTACTGCTCCCCTCGTCTGCTGGTTTTATCACCATCTCATGTTTATCCCTCAGCTCTGCCGTGGTCTCCCTCTCTTTTTTTCTGGTGAGGTTCGGCCTATCCTTTGTCATGGGCATATCCCAGGCTGTTTTAGTAACGTTCTTTTAAAACGTGTCGTGTTTGTTTGGCTTTACCCACGTTCCAGCATTAGAGGCCAATTTTTGCAATGTTTCCTGGGTGGGATTTGCCGGTTTTACAAATGGTGTCACTATCTCACCCTGCTTCCTGATACCCTTATGGGGTCGGCTCTGTTCTTGCAGAACCCTCGGGTGGTGCAGAGTCTGGGCCTTGTTATCAATATCTTGCCCTGCTTCCCGATACCCTTGCGGGTTCGGCTCTGTTCTTGCAGATCCCTCAGGTGGTGCAGAGTCTGGGCGGCATCGTCACCCAGCACACCGACGCCCACTGAAAATTACCCACGCACAGTGCGCGCCTGGAGCGGCAGTAGTTCAAACTACCCCTACCCCTACCCCTACCCCTACCGCTACCCCTACCCCTACCCCTACCCCTAACCCTAACCCTAACCCTAACCCTAACCCTAACCCTAACCCTAACCCTAACCCTAACCCTAACCCTAACCCTAACCCTAACCCTAACCCTAACCCTAACCCTAACCCTAACCCTAACCCTGACCCTAATGCAGGCAGAGTTATTTATAAAGTGGCCCAGACTCTGCACCACCTGAGGGTTTTGTAACAGAACCAACCCCATAAGGGTTTCAGGAAGCAGGGCAAGATATTGATAACAAGGCGCAGACTCTGCACCACCTCAGGGTTCTGCAAGAACAGAGCCGACCCCATAAGGGCATCAGGAATCAGGGCAAGATATTGATAAAATGGCCCAGACTCTGCACCACCTGAGGGTTCTGCAAGAACAGAGCCGACCCCATAAGGGCATCAGGAAGCAGGGCAAGATATTGGTAACAAGGCCCACGGGGAAGGCGGCATACTTTGGGGTTATTTTGTAGTGAGTTTTGAAGGCATGTGCTAGTGTTACGCATACCGAGGGCGCGCAAAGTTCGGCGCGCCCGGGCCAAAACGCCTCTGCTGGCCGCGGCCGAGTCGGCCGACGGATTGCCACGGACTTGCTTGACGACCTGTCACTCTCCGTGCATCGGTTGCACGCCCGGTTCGTCCTTTCCATTTGTTTCATGATGTACACGCGGCAGGCGGAATATTTTAAAAGCACTGTTCTGTTCGAAGTGCACAATGGCCGTTGGGGCAATGCAACTGGGGGTCGGTCGACCGGCTGACGACGCCTGCCTGCCGATTTGGTTCACGATGTCCCCGCCGAAGGCGGCA
>NW_027601278.1:422500-427500 GCF_053455715.1 Rhinoraja longicauda | reverse complement strand
GTTTTTAATGATCCTGATCTGATAAGGGGACTAGAGGTAAAAGAGCCGTTAGGAGGCAGTGATCACAACACGATAAGTTTTACTCTGCAAATGGAAAGGTAGAAGGGAAAATCGGAAGTGTCTGTATTACAGTATAGCAAAGGGGATTACAGAGGCATGAGGCGGGAGCTGGCCAAAATTGACTGGAAGGAGGCCCTAGCAGGGAAGACGGTAGAACAGCAATGGCAGGTATTCCAGGGAATAATGCAGAGGTTGCAGGATCAATTTATTCCAAAGAGGTGGAAAGACTCTAAGGGGAGTAAGAGACACCTGTGGCTGACAAGGGAAGTCAGGGACAGCATAAAAATTAAGGAGAGGAGGTATAACATAGCAAAGAAGAGTGGGAAGACAGAGGATTGGGACTCTTTTAAAGAGCAACAAAAGTTAACTAAAGAGGCAATGCGGGGAGAAAAGATGAGGTGCGAGGGTAAACTAGCCAATAATATAAAGGAGGATAGCAAAAGTTTTTTTAGGTACGTGAAGAGGAAAAAAATAGTCAAGGCAAATGTGGGTCCCTTGAAGACAGAAACGGGGGAATTTATTATGGGGAACAAAGAAATGGCAGACGAGTTAAACCGTTACTTTGGGTCTGTCTTCACTGAGGAAGATACACACAATCTCCCAAATGTTCTAGGGGCCGGAGAACCTAGGGTGATGGAGGAACTGAAGGAAATCCACATTAGGCAGGAAATGGTTTTGGGTAGACTGATGGGACTGAAGGCTGATAAATCCCCAGGGCCTGATGGTCTGCATCCCAGGGTACCTAAGGAGGTGGCTCTAGAAATAGTGGAAGCATTGGAGATCATTTTTCAATGTTCTATATAGATTCAGGATCAGTTCCTGTGGATTGGAGGATAGCAAATGTTATCCCACTTTTTAAGAAGGGAGGGAGAGAGAAAACGGGTAATTATAGACCAGTTAGTCTGACATCAGTGGTGGGGAAGATGCTGGAGTCAATTAGAAAAGACGAAATTGCTGAGCATTTGGATAGCAGTAACAGGATCATTGCGAGTCAGCATGGATTTACGAAGGGGAAATCATGCTTGACAAATCTACTGGAATGTTTTGAGGATGTAACTAGGAAAATTGACAGGGGAGAGTCAGTGGACGTGGTGTACCTCGACTTTCAGAAAGCCTTCGACAAGCTCCCACATAGGAGATTAGTGGGCAAAATTAGGGCACGTGGTATTGGGGGTAGGGTACTGACATGGATAGAAAATTGGTTGACAGACGGAAAGCAAAGAGTGGGTATAAATGGGTCCCTCTCGGAATGGCAGGCAGTGACCAGTGGGGTACCGCAAGGTTCGGTGCTGGGACCCCAGCTATTTACGATATGCATTAATGACTTAGACGGAGGGATTAAAAGTACCATTAGCAAATTTGCAGATGATACTAAGCTGGAGGGTAGTGTGAATTGTGAGGAAGATGCAATAAGGCTGCAGGATGACTTGGACAGGTTGTGTGAGTGGGCGGATACATGGCAGATGCAGTTTAATGTAGATAAGTGCGAGGTTATTCACTTTGGAAGTAAGAGTAGAAAGGCAGATTATTGTCTGAATGGTGTCAAGTTAGGAGGAGGGGGAGTTCAACGAGATCTGGATGTCCTAGTGCATCAGTCAATGAAAGGAAGCATGCAGGTACAGCAGGCAGTGAAGAAAGCCAATGGAATGTTGGCCTTCGTAACCAGAGGAGTTGAGTATAGGAGCAAAGAGGTCCTTCTACAGTTGTAGCGGGCCCTGGTGAGACCGCACCTGGAGTACTGTGTGCAGTTTTGGTCTCCAAATTTGAGGAAGGATATTCTTGCTATGGAGGGCGTGCAGCGTAGGTTCACTAGGTTAATTCCCGGAATGGCGGGACGGTCGTATGTTGAAAGGCTGGAGCGATTGGGCTTGTATACACTGGTATTTAGAAGAATGAGGGGGGATCTTATTGAAACATATACGATAATTAGGGGATTGGACACATTAGAGGCAGGAAACATGTTCCCAATGTTGGGGGAGTCCAGAACAAGGGGCCACCGTTTAAGAATAAGGGGTAGGCCATTTAGAACGGAGATGAGGAAGAACCTTTTCAGTCAGAGAGTGGTGAAGGTGTGGAATTCTCTGCCTCAGAAGGCAGTGGAGGCCAGTTCGTTGGATGCTTTCAAGAGAGAGCTGGATAGAGCTCTTAAGGATAACGGAGTGAGGGGGTATGGGGAGAAGGCAGGAACGGGGTACTGATTGAGAGTGATCAGCCATGATCGCATTGAATGGCGGTGCTGGCTCGAAGGGCTGAATGGCCGACTCCTGCACCTATTGTCTATTGTCTATTGTCTATAATCAACCACTTTATTTTGCCCGTCTTTGTGACTCCTCTTTGACACGTCGATCACCGCTGAGGCTGTTTTACCTGTTTCCCCTATGTACCGTAAGGTACACTCCTTACATTGAACTGCATACACCCCATTATTTCGCTCACGGGTTATCCTCTGTGCTATCCAGTCTCTCCTGTCACCCTGTTCTATGTTTTTGTCTATTACCCAGTGGGAGCAGGCCCCATATTGACATTAATTTGTAACCCTACTGCTCCCCTCGTCTGCTGGTTTTATCACCATCTCATGTTTATCCCTCAGCTCTGCCGTGGTCTCCCTCTCTTTTTTTCTGGTGAGGTTCGGCCTATCCTTTGTCATGGGCATATCCCAGGCTGTTTTAGTAACGTTCTTTTAAAACGTGTCGTGTTTGTTTGGCTTTACCCACGTTCCAGCATTAGAGGCCAATTTTTGCAATGTTTCCTGGGTGGGATTTGCCGGTTTTACAAATGGTGTCACTATCTCACCCTGCTTCCTGATACCCTTATGGGGTCGGCTCTGTTCTTGCAGAACCCTCGGGTGGTGCAGAGTCTGGGCCTTGTTATCAATATCTTGCCCTGCTTCCCGATACCCTTGCGGGTTCGGCTCTGTTCTTGCAGATCCCTCAGGTGGTGCAGAGTCTGGGCGGCATCGTCACCCAGCACACCGACGCCCACTGAAAATTACCCACGCACAGTGCGCGCCTGGAGCGGCAGTAGTTCAAACTACCCCTACCCCTACCCCTACCCCTACCGCTACCCCTACCCCTACCCCTACCCCTAACCCTAACCCTAACCCTAACCCTAACCCTAACCCTAACCCTAACCCTAACCCTAACCCTAACCCTAACCCTAACCCTAACCCTAACCCTAACCCTAACCCTAACCCTAACCCTAACCCTAACCCTAACCCTGACCCTAATGCAGGCAGAGTTATTTATAAAGTGGCCCAGACTCTGCACCACCTGAGGGTTTTGTAACAGAACCAACCCCATAAGGGTTTCAGGAAGCAGGGCAAGATATTGATAACAAGGCGCAGACTCTGCACCACCTCAGGGTTCTGCAAGAACAGAGCCGACCCCATAAGGGCATCAGGAATCAGGGCAAGATATTGATAAAATGGCCCAGACTCTGCACCACCTGAGGGTTCTGCAAGAACAGAGCCGACCCCATAAGGGCATCAGGAAGCAGGGCAAGATATTGGTAACAAGGCCCACGGGGAAGGCGGCATACTTTGGGGTTATTTTGTAGTGAGTTTTGAAGGCATGTGCTAGTGTTACGCATACCGAGGGCGCGCAAAGTTCGGCGCGCCCGGGCCAAAACGCCTCTGCTGGCCGCGGCCGAGTCGGCCGACGGATTGCCACGGACTTGCTTGACGACCTGTCACTCTCCGTGCATCGGTTGCACGCCCGGTTCGTCCTTTCCATTTGTTTCATGATGTACACGCGGCAGGCGGAATATTTTAAAAGCACTGTTCTGTTCGAAGTGCACAATGGCCGTTGGGGCAATGCAACTGGGGGTCGGTCGACCGGCTGACGACGCCTGCCTGCCGATTTGGTTCACGATGTCCCCGCCGAAGGCGGCATACTTGAAAGTACTGCCGTTCGCGGCGCGCAATTTGCAGGGGGGAGGAATTGTTAGTGGACGTCTGTGTGCTGGGTGACGATGCTTGCCGACTTGGTTCATGCCGTCCACGCCGAAGACGGCGCCGTTTAAAGTACTGCCGCTCGAGGTGCACAATTTGCGGGGGAATTGTTATTGGGCGTCGGCGTGCTGGGTGACGATGTGGAGATGAGGAACGCCGAGCCAGATCTATCTTATTTGTTTGCTTGGGCCACTGGACTTTGCATGGGCTTTGCATCATTGTGTGCTACGTTAAATCACGGCCAATTGAGTGAGTATTTTTTATTCAACCACTCTATTTTGCCCGTCTTTGTGACTCCTCTATGACACGCCGATCACCGCTGACGTGTTAATCTGCGTGTTAGGTATCTCGGGGGTCAGTTGGACGGACAGATGTGTAAGGGTTTTGTTCGGAAGGATCGTTGAGTGTAAACGGTGAACGGGGGTTAAAGGCCCTGAGGTTTCAATCCTCTAAAGAATGTAAAAGGTCTGACGCGTTAGCTAGCAGCTAATGAGGTGAACCTAGCAGCTAATGAGGCTCTCTCTCTCTCACGGCCCCGGGACTCCCTCCCTCCCTCCTCCCTCTTGGAACCCTCCCTGCGTGGGGGGGGGGCACGAAGAAAAAGAGGGTATAAGAAGAATCCAGTGGAAGGAGTAGGGACTGGGGGCGAGGTCAGACAGCCTATCCGGCTAATAAAGCATCATGAGGTTAGGTATAAACTCTGATGACTGCATAAACTCGCCCCTAATGGGGGGGGGGGGGGCACTCTCTCCCCCACCCCTCTCTCCCCAGTGCCACTCCCTCCGACCCCCCCCCCACTCTCTTCGTGTCGCTGGGCCCGCCCGGCACGGCCCCGAGGATCACTCCCCGCGCGGCAACGGGACACCGGGTCGCCGGGCCCGCAGGGTCGTCAGTCGGGCGGGGGGGGGGGAGGGTGGCCATGCCAGCAGCAGGAGAGGTTTCCAACGAACCCGCGACCGCAGCAGGACCGCCCTCGGCAGACATTTGGACC
>NW_027601278.1:405000-410000 GCF_053455715.1 Rhinoraja longicauda | reverse complement strand
TCATGATGTCCACGCGGCAGGCGGAATATTTAAAAGCACTGTTCTGTACGAAGTGCACAATGTCCGTTGGGGAAATGCAGCTGGGGGTCGGTCGACCGGCTGACGACGCCTGCCTGCCGATTTGGTTCACGATGTCCCCGCCGAAGGCGGCATACTTGAAAGTACAAGTACCGCCGTTCGCGGCGCGCAATTTGCGGGGGGAGGAATTGTTAGTGCACGTCTGTGTGCTAGGTGACGATGCTTGCCGACTTGGTTCATGCCGTCCACGCCGAAGACGGCGCCGTTTAAAGTACTGCCGCTCGAGGTGCACAATTTGCGGGGGAATTGTTAATGGGCGTCGGCGTGCTGGGTGACGATGTGGAGATGTGGAACGCCGAGCCAGATCTATCTTATTTGTTTGCTTGGCCCACTGGACTTTGCGTGGGCTTTGCAACACTGTGTGCTAGGTTAAATCACGGCCAATAGAGTGAGTGTTTTTAATGATCCTGATCTGATAAGGGGACTAGAGGTAAAAGAGCCGTTAGGAGGCAGTGATCACAACACGATAAGTTTTACTCTGCAAATGGAAAGGTAGAAGGGAAAATCGGAAGTGTCTGTATTACAGTATAGCAAAGGGGATTACAGAGGCATGAGGCGGGAGCTGGCCAAAATTGACTGGAAGGAGGCCCTAGCAGGGAAGACGGTAGAACAGCAATGGCAGGTATTCCAGGGAATAATGCAGAGGTTGCAGGATCAATTTATTCCAAAGAGGTGGAAAGACTCTAAGGGGAGTAAGAGACACCTGTGGCTGACAAGGGAAGTCAGGGACAGCATAAAAATTAAGGAGAGGAGGTATAACATAGCAAAGAAGAGTGGGAAGACAGAGGATTGGGACTCTTTTAAAGAGCAACAAAAGTTAACTAAAGAGGCAATGCGGGGAGAAAAGATGAGGTGCGAGGGTAAACTAGCCAATAATATAAAGGAGGATAGCAAAAGTTTTTTTAGGTACGTGAAGAGGAAAAAAATAGTCAAGGCAAATGTGGGTCCCTTGAAGACAGAAACGGGGGAATTTATTATGGGGAACAAAGAAATGGCAGACGAGTTAAACCGTTACTTTGGGTCTGTCTTCACTGAGGAAGATACACACAATCTCCCAAATGTTCTAGGGGCCGGAGAACCTAGGGTGATGGAGGAACTGAAGGAAATCCACATTAGGCAGGAAATGGTTTTGGGTAGACTGATGGGACTGAAGGCTGATAAATCCCCAGGGCCTGATGGTCTGCATCCCAGGGTACCTAAGGAGGTGGCTCTAGAAATAGTGGAAGCATTGGAGATCATTTTTCAATGTTCTATATAGATTCAGGATCAGTTCCTGTGGATTGGAGGATAGCAAATGTTATCCCACTTTTTAAGAAGGGAGGGAGAGAGAAAACGGGTAATTATAGACCAGTTAGTCTGACATCAGTGGTGGGGAAGATGCTGGAGTCAATTAGAAAAGACGAAATTGCTGAGCATTTGGATAGCAGTAACAGGATCATTGCGAGTCAGCATGGATTTACGAAGGGGAAATCATGCTTGACAAATCTACTGGAATGTTTTGAGGATGTAACTAGGAAAATTGACAGGGGAGAGTCAGTGGACGTGGTGTACCTCGACTTTCAGAAAGCCTTCGACAAGCTCCCACATAGGAGATTAGTGGGCAAAATTAGGGCACGTGGTATTGGGGGTAGGGTACTGACATGGATAGAAAATTGGTTGACAGACGGAAAGCAAAGAGTGGGTATAAATGGGTCCCTCTCGGAATGGCAGGCAGTGACCAGTGGGGTACCGCAAGGTTCGGTGCTGGGACCCCAGCTATTTACGATATGCATTAATGACTTAGACGGAGGGATTAAAAGTACCATTAGCAAATTTGCAGATGATACTAAGCTGGAGGGTAGTGTGAATTGTGAGGAAGATGCAATAAGGCTGCAGGATGACTTGGACAGGTTGTGTGAGTGGGCGGATACATGGCAGATGCAGTTTAATGTAGATAAGTGCGAGGTTATTCACTTTGGAAGTAAGAGTAGAAAGGCAGATTATTGTCTGAATGGTGTCAAGTTAGGAGGAGGGGGAGTTCAACGAGATCTGGATGTCCTAGTGCATCAGTCAATGAAAGGAAGCATGCAGGTACAGCAGGCAGTGAAGAAAGCCAATGGAATGTTGGCCTTCGTAACCAGAGGAGTTGAGTATAGGAGCAAAGAGGTCCTTCTACAGTTGTAGCGGGCCCTGGTGAGACCGCACCTGGAGTACTGTGTGCAGTTTTGGTCTCCAAATTTGAGGAAGGATATTCTTGCTATGGAGGGCGTGCAGCGTAGGTTCACTAGGTTAATTCCCGGAATGGCGGGACGGTCGTATGTTGAAAGGCTGGAGCGATTGGGCTTGTATACACTGGTATTTAGAAGAATGAGGGGGGATCTTATTGAAACATATACGATAATTAGGGGATTGGACACATTAGAGGCAGGAAACATGTTCCCAATGTTGGGGGAGTCCAGAACAAGGGGCCACCGTTTAAGAATAAGGGGTAGGCCATTTAGAACGGAGATGAGGAAGAACCTTTTCAGTCAGAGAGTGGTGAAGGTGTGGAATTCTCTGCCTCAGAAGGCAGTGGAGGCCAGTTCGTTGGATGCTTTCAAGAGAGAGCTGGATAGAGCTCTTAAGGATAACGGAGTGAGGGGGTATGGGGAGAAGGCAGGAACGGGGTACTGATTGAGAGTGATCAGCCATGATCGCATTGAATGGCGGTGCTGGCTCGAAGGGCTGAATGGCCGACTCCTGCACCTATTGTCTATTGTCTATTGTCTATAATCAACCACTTTATTTTGCCCGTCTTTGTGACTCCTCTTTGACACGTCGATCACCGCTGAGGCTGTTTTACCTGTTTCCCCTATGTACCGTAAGGTACACTCCTTACATTGAACTGCATACACCCCATTATTTCGCTCACGGGTTATCCTCTGTGCTATCCAGTCTCTCCTGTCACCCTGTTCTATGTTTTTGTCTATTACCCAGTGGGAGCAGGCCCCATATTGACATTAATTTGTAACCCTACTGCTCCCCTCGTCTGCTGGTTTTATCACCATCTCATGTTTATCCCTCAGCTCTGCCGTGGTCTCCCTCTCTTTTTTTCTGGTGAGGTTCGGCCTATCCTTTGTCATGGGCATATCCCAGGCTGTTTTAGTAACGTTCTTTTAAAACGTGTCGTGTTTGTTTGGCTTTACCCACGTTCCAGCATTAGAGGCCAATTTTTGCAATGTTTCCTGGGTGGGATTTGCCGGTTTTACAAATGGTGTCACTATCTCACCCTGCTTCCTGATACCCTTATGGGGTCGGCTCTGTTCTTGCAGAACCCTCGGGTGGTGCAGAGTCTGGGCCTTGTTATCAATATCTTGCCCTGCTTCCCGATACCCTTGCGGGTTCGGCTCTGTTCTTGCAGATCCCTCAGGTGGTGCAGAGTCTGGGCGGCATCGTCACCCAGCACACCGACGCCCACTGAAAATTACCCACGCACAGTGCGCGCCTGGAGCGGCAGTAGTTCAAACTACCCCTACCCCTACCCCTACCCCTACCGCTACCCCTACCCCTACCCCTACCCCTAACCCTAACCCTAACCCTAACCCTAACCCTAACCCTAACCCTAACCCTAACCCTAACCCTAACCCTAACCCTAACCCTAACCCTAACCCTAACCCTAACCCTAACCCTAACCCTAACCCTGACCCTAATGCAGGCAGAGTTATTTATAAAGTGGCCCAGACTCTGCACCACCTGAGGGTTTTGTAACAGAACCAACCCCATAAGGGTTTCAGGAAGCAGGGCAAGATATTGATAACAAGGCGCAGACTCTGCACCACCTCAGGGTTCTGCAAGAACAGAGCCGACCCCATAAGGGCATCAGGAATCAGGGCAAGATATTGATAAAATGGCCCAGACTCTGCACCACCTGAGGGTTCTGCAAGAACAGAGCCGACCCCATAAGGGCATCAGGAAGCAGGGCAAGATATTGGTAACAAGGCCCACGGGGAAGGCGGCATACTTTGGGGTTATTTTGTAGTGAGTTTTGAAGGCATGTGCTAGTGTTACGCATACCGAGGGCGCGCAAAGTTCGGCGCGCCCGGGCCAAAACGCCTCTGCTGGCCGCGGCCGAGTCGGCCGACGGATTGCCACGGACTTGCTTGACGACCTGTCACTCTCCGTGCATCGGTTGCACGCCCGGTTCGTCCTTTCCATTTGTTTCATGATGTACACGCGGCAGGCGGAATATTTTAAAAGCACTGTTCTGTTCGAAGTGCACAATGGCCGTTGGGGCAATGCAACTGGGGGTCGGTCGACCGGCTGACGACGCCTGCCTGCCGATTTGGTTCACGATGTCCCCGCCGAAGGCGGCATACTTGAAAGTACTGCCGTTCGCGGCGCGCAATTTGCAGGGGGGAGGAATTGTTAGTGGACGTCTGTGTGCTGGGTGACGATGCTTGCCGACTTGGTTCATGCCGTCCACGCCGAAGACGGCGCCGTTTAAAGTACTGCCGCTCGAGGTGCACAATTTGCGGGGGAATTGTTATTGGGCGTCGGCGTGCTGGGTGACGATGTGGAGATGAGGAACGCCGAGCCAGATCTATCTTATTTGTTTGCTTGGGCCACTGGACTTTGCATGGGCTTTGCATCATTGTGTGCTACGTTAAATCACGGCCAATTGAGTGAGTATTTTTTATTCAACCACTCTATTTTGCCCGTCTTTGTGACTCCTCTATGACACGCCGATCACCGCTGACGTGTTAATCTGCGTGTTAGGTATCTCGGGGGTCAGTTGGACGGACAGATGTGTAAGGGTTTTGTTCGGAAGGATCGTTGAGTGTAAACGGTGAACGGGGGTTAAAGGCCCTGAGGTTTCAATCCTCTAAAGAATGTAAAAGGTCTGACGCGTTAGCTAGCAGCTAATGAGGTGAACCTAGCAGCTAATGAGGCTCTCTCTCTCTCAC
>NW_027601278.1:387500-392500 GCF_053455715.1 Rhinoraja longicauda | reverse complement strand
AGGCGGCGTACTTTAAAGTACTGCAGCTCGAGCGCACAAGGTGCGCGGGGAATTGTTAGCGGCGCCGTCGTTGTGCTGGCGGTGACCATGGCTGCCTGCTCCTTTGGTTCACGATGTCCCCGCCGAAGGCGGCGTACTTTAAAGTGCTGCAGCTCGAGCGCACCATGTGCGTGGGGAATTGTTAGCGGGGGCGTCGTTGTGCTGGGGGCTGACTGTCCCTAGTGGGTATAGGATAATGTTAATGTACGGGGATCGCTGGGCGGCACGGACTTGGAGGGCCGAAAAGGCCTGTTTCCGGCTGTATGTGTATGATATGATATGATATGATGCCTGCCTGCTCATTTGGTTCATGATGTCCACGCGGCAGGCGGAATATTTTAAAAGCACTGTTCTGTACGAAGTGCACAATGTCCGTTGGGGAAATGCAGCTGGGGGTCGGTCGACCGGCTGACGACGCCTGCCTGCCGATTTGGTTCACGATGTCCCCGCCGAAGGCGGCATACTTGAAAGTACCGCCGTTCGCGGCGCGCAATTTGCGGGGGGAGGAATTGTTAGTGCACGTCTGTGTGCTAGGTGACGATGCTTGCCGACTTGGTTCATGCCGTCCACGCCGAAGACGGCGCCGTTTAAAGTACTGCCGCTCGAGGTGCACAATTTGCGGGGGAATTGTTAATGGGCGTCGGCGTGCTGGGTGACGATGTGGAGATGTGGAACGCCGAGCCAGATCTATCTTATTTGTTTGCTTGGCCCACTGGACTTTGCGTGGGCTTTGCAACACTGTGTGCTAGGTTAAATCACGGCCAATAGAGTGAGTGTTTTTAATGATCCTGATCTGATAAGGGGACTAGAGGTAAAAGAGCCGTTAGGAGGCAGTGATCACAACACGATAAGTTTTACTCTGCAAATGGAAAGGTAGAAGGGAAAATCGGAAGTGTCTGTATTACAGTATAGCAAAGGGGATTACAGAGGCATGAGGCGGGAGCTGGCCAAAATTGACTGGAAGGAGGCCCTAGCAGGGAAGACGGTAGAACAGCAATGGCAGGTATTCCAGGGAATAATGCAGAGGTTGCAGGATCAATTTATTCCAAAGAGGTGGAAAGACTCTAAGGGGAGTAAGAGACACCTGTGGCTGACAAGGGAAGTCAGGGACAGCATAAAAATTAAGGAGAGGAGGTATAACATAGCAAAGAAGAGTGGGAAGACAGAGGATTGGGACTCTTTTAAAGAGCAACAAAAGTTAACTAAAGAGGCAATGCGGGGAGAAAAGATGAGGTGCGAGGGTAAACTAGCCAATAATATAAAGGAGGATAGCAAAAGTTTTTTTAGGTACGTGAAGAGGAAAAAAATAGTCAAGGCAAATGTGGGTCCCTTGAAGACAGAAACGGGGGAATTTATTATGGGGAACAAAGAAATGGCAGACGAGTTAAACCGTTACTTTGGGTCTGTCTTCACTGAGGAAGATACACACAATCTCCCAAATGTTCTAGGGGCCGGAGAACCTAGGGTGATGGAGGAACTGAAGGAAATCCACATTAGGCAGGAAATGGTTTTGGGTAGACTGATGGGACTGAAGGCTGATAAATCCCCAGGGCCTGATGGTCTGCATCCCAGGGTACCTAAGGAGGTGGCTCTAGAAATAGTGGAAGCATTGGAGATCATTTTTCAATGTTCTATATAGATTCAGGATCAGTTCCTGTGGATTGGAGGATAGCAAATGTTATCCCACTTTTTAAGAAGGGAGGGAGAGAGAAAACGGGTAATTATAGACCAGTTAGTCTGACATCAGTGGTGGGGAAGATGCTGGAGTCAATTAGAAAAGACGAAATTGCTGAGCATTTGGATAGCAGTAACAGGATCATTGCGAGTCAGCATGGATTTACGAAGGGGAAATCATGCTTGACAAATCTACTGGAATGTTTTGAGGATGTAACTAGGAAAATTGACAGGGGAGAGTCAGTGGACGTGGTGTACCTCGACTTTCAGAAAGCCTTCGACAAGCTCCCACATAGGAGATTAGTGGGCAAAATTAGGGCACGTGGTATTGGGGGTAGGGTACTGACATGGATAGAAAATTGGTTGACAGACGGAAAGCAAAGAGTGGGTATAAATGGGTCCCTCTCGGAATGGCAGGCAGTGACCAGTGGGGTACCGCAAGGTTCGGTGCTGGGACCCCAGCTATTTACGATATGCATTAATGACTTAGACGGAGGGATTAAAAGTACCATTAGCAAATTTGCAGATGATACTAAGCTGGAGGGTAGTGTGAATTGTGAGGAAGATGCAATAAGGCTGCAGGATGACTTGGACAGGTTGTGTGAGTGGGCGGATACATGGCAGATGCAGTTTAATGTAGATAAGTGCGAGGTTATTCACTTTGGAAGTAAGAGTAGAAAGGCAGATTATTGTCTGAATGGTGTCAAGTTAGGAGGAGGGGGAGTTCAACGAGATCTGGATGTCCTAGTGCATCAGTCAATGAAAGGAAGCATGCAGGTACAGCAGGCAGTGAAGAAAGCCAATGGAATGTTGGCCTTCGTAACCAGAGGAGTTGAGTATAGGAGCAAAGAGGTCCTTCTACAGTTGTAGCGGGCCCTGGTGAGACCGCACCTGGAGTACTGTGTGCAGTTTTGGTCTCCAAATTTGAGGAAGGATATTCTTGCTATGGAGGGCGTGCAGCGTAGGTTCACTAGGTTAATTCCCGGAATGGCGGGACGGTCGTATGTTGAAAGGCTGGAGCGATTGGGCTTGTATACACTGGTATTTAGAAGAATGAGGGGGGATCTTATTGAAACATATACGATAATTAGGGGATTGGACACATTAGAGGCAGGAAACATGTTCCCAATGTTGGGGGAGTCCAGAACAAGGGGCCACCGTTTAAGAATAAGGGGTAGGCCATTTAGAACGGAGATGAGGAAGAACCTTTTCAGTCAGAGAGTGGTGAAGGTGTGGAATTCTCTGCCTCAGAAGGCAGTGGAGGCCAGTTCGTTGGATGCTTTCAAGAGAGAGCTGGATAGAGCTCTTAAGGATAACGGAGTGAGGGGGTATGGGGAGAAGGCAGGAACGGGGTACTGATTGAGAGTGATCAGCCATGATCGCATTGAATGGCGGTGCTGGCTCGAAGGGCTGAATGGCCGACTCCTGCACCTATTGTCTATTGTCTATTGTCTATAATCAACCACTTTATTTTGCCCGTCTTTGTGACTCCTCTTTGACACGTCGATCACCGCTGAGGCTGTTTTACCTGTTTCCCCTATGTACCGTAAGGTACACTCCTTACATTGAACTGCATACACCCCATTATTTCGCTCACGGGTTATCCTCTGTGCTATCCAGTCTCTCCTGTCACCCTGTTCTATGTTTTTGTCTATTACCCAGTGGGAGCAGGCCCCATATTGACATTAATTTGTAACCCTACTGCTCCCCTCGTCTGCTGGTTTTATCACCATCTCATGTTTATCCCTCAGCTCTGCCGTGGTCTCCCTCTCTTTTTTTCTGGTGAGGTTCGGCCTATCCTTTGTCATGGGCATATCCCAGGCTGTTTTAGTAACGTTCTTTTAAAACGTGTCGTGTTTGTTTGGCTTTACCCACGTTCCAGCATTAGAGGCCAATTTTTGCAATGTTTCCTGGGTGGGATTTGCCGGTTTTACAAATGGTGTCACTATCTCACCCTGCTTCCTGATACCCTTATGGGGTCGGCTCTGTTCTTGCAGAACCCTCGGGTGGTGCAGAGTCTGGGCCTTGTTATCAATATCTTGCCCTGCTTCCCGATACCCTTGCGGGTTCGGCTCTGTTCTTGCAGATCCCTCAGGTGGTGCAGAGTCTGGGCGGCATCGTCACCCAGCACACCGACGCCCACTGAAAATTACCCACGCACAGTGCGCGCCTGGAGCGGCAGTAGTTCAAACTACCCCTACCCCTACCCCTACCCCTACCGCTACCCCTACCCCTACCCCTACCCCTAACCCTAACCCTAACCCTAACCCTAACCCTAACCCTAACCCTAACCCTAACCCTAACCCTAACCCTAACCCTAACCCTAACCCTAACCCTAACCCTAACCCTAACCCTAACCCTAACCCTGACCCTAATGCAGGCAGAGTTATTTATAAAGTGGCCCAGACTCTGCACCACCTGAGGGTTTTGTAACAGAACCAACCCCATAAGGGTTTCAGGAAGCAGGGCAAGATATTGATAACAAGGCGCAGACTCTGCACCACCTCAGGGTTCTGCAAGAACAGAGCCGACCCCATAAGGGCATCAGGAATCAGGGCAAGATATTGATAAAATGGCCCAGACTCTGCACCACCTGAGGGTTCTGCAAGAACAGAGCCGACCCCATAAGGGCATCAGGAAGCAGGGCAAGATATTGGTAACAAGGCCCACGGGGAAGGCGGCATACTTTGGGGTTATTTTGTAGTGAGTTTTGAAGGCATGTGCTAGTGTTACGCATACCGAGGGCGCGCAAAGTTCGGCGCGCCCGGGCCAAAACGCCTCTGCTGGCCGCGGCCGAGTCGGCCGACGGATTGCCACGGACTTGCTTGACGACCTGTCACTCTCCGTGCATCGGTTGCACGCCCGGTTCGTCCTTTCCATTTGTTTCATGATGTACACGCGGCAGGCGGAATATTTTAAAAGCACTGTTCTGTTCGAAGTGCACAATGGCCGTTGGGGCAATGCAACTGGGGGTCGGTCGACCGGCTGACGACGCCTGCCTGCCGATTTGGTTCACGATGTCCCCGCCGAAGGCGGCATACTTGAAAGTACTGCCGTTCGCGGCGCGCAATTTGCAGGGGGGAGGAATTGTTAGTGGACGTCTGTGTGCTGGGTGACGATGCTTGCCGACTTGGTTCATGCCGTCCACGCCGAAGACGGCGCCGTTTAAAGTACTGCCGCTCGAGGTGCACAATTTGCGGGGGAATTGTTATTGGGCGTCGGCGTGCTGGGTGACGATGTGGAGATGAGGAACGCCGAGCCAGATCTATCTTATTTGTTTGCTTGGG
>NW_027601278.1:367500-375000 GCF_053455715.1 Rhinoraja longicauda | reverse complement strand
AAGGCGGCGAACTTTAAAGCGCTGCAGCTCGAGCGCACAAGGTGCGCGGGGAATTGTTAGCGGCGCCGTGGTTGTGGTGGCGGTGACCATGGCTGCCTGCTCCTTTGGTTCACGATGTCCCCGCCGAAGGCGGCGAACTTTAAAGTACTGCAGCTCGAGCGCACAAGGTGCGCGGGGAATTGTTAGCGGCGCCGTGCTTGTGCTGGCGGTGACCATGGCTGCCTGCTCCTTTGGTTCACGATGTCCCCGCCGAAGGCGGCGTACTTTAAAGTACTGCAGCTCGAGCGCACAAGGTGCGCGGGGAATTGTTAGCGGCGCCGTGGTTGTGCTGGCGGTGACCATGGCTGCCTGCTCCTTTGGTTCACGATGTCCCCGCCGAAGGCGGCGTACTTTAAAGTACTGCAGCTCGAGCGCACAAGGTGCGCGGGGAATTGTTAGCGGCGCCGTGCTTGTGCTGGCGGTGACCATGGCTGCCTGCTCCTTTGGTTCACGATGTCCCCGCCGAAGGCGGCGTACTTTAAAGTACTGCAGCTCGAGCGCACAAGGTGCGCGTGGAATTGTTAGCGGCGCCGTGGTTGTGCTGGCGGTGACCATGGCTGCCTGCTCCTTTGGTTCACGATGTCCCCGCCGAAGGCGGCGTACTTTAAAGTACTGCAGCTCGAGCGCACAAGGTGCGCGGGGAATTGTTAGCGGCGCCGTGCTTGTGCTGGCGGTGACCATGGCTGCCTGCTCCTTTGGTTCACGATGTCCCCGCCGAAGGCGGCGTACTTTAAAGTACTGCAGCTCGAGCGCACAAGGTGCGCGGGGAATTGTTAGCGGCGCCGTGGTTGTGCTGGCGGTGACCATGGCTGCCTGCTCCTTTGGTTCACGATGTCCCCGCCGAAGGCGGCGTACTTTAAAGTACTGCAGCTCGAGCGCACAAGGTGCGCGGGGAATTGTTAGCGGCGCCGTGCTTGTGCTGGCGGTGACCATGGCTGCCTGCTCCTTTGGTTCACGATGTCCCCGCCGAAGGCGGCGTACTTTAAAGTACTGCAGCTCGAGCGCACAAGGTGCGCGTGGAATTGTTAGCGGCGCCGTGGTTGTGCTGGCGGTGACCATGGCTGCCTGCTCCTTTGGTTCACGATGTCCCCGCCGAAGGCGGCGTACTTTAAAGTACTGCAGCTCGAGCGCACAAGGTGCGCGGGGAATTGTTAGCGGCGCCGTGCTTGTGCTGGCGGTGACCATGGCTGCCTGCTCCTTTGGTTCACGATGTCCCCGCCGAAGGCGGCGTACTTTAAAGTACTGCAGCTCGAGCGCACAAGGTGCGCGTGGAATTGTTAGCGGCGCCGTGGTTGTGCTGGCGGTGACCATGGCTGCCTGCTCCTTTGGTTCACGATGTCCCCGCCGAAGGCGGCGTACTTTAAAGTACTGCAGCTCGAGCGCACAAGGTGCGCGGGGAATTGTTAGCGGCGCCGTCGTTGTGCTGGCGGTGACCATGGCTGCCTGCTCCTTTGGTTCACGATGTCCCCGCCGAAGGCGGCGTACTTTAAAGTGCTGCAGCTCGAGCGCACCATGTGCGTGGGGAATTGTTAGCGGGGGCGTCGTTGTGCTGGGGGCTGACTGTCCCTAGTGGGTATAGGATAATGTTAATGTACGGGGATCGCTGGGCGGCACGGACTTGGAGGGCCGAAAAGGCCTGTTTCCGGCTGTATGTGTATGATATGATATGATATGATGCCTGCCTGCTCATTTGGTTCATGATGTCCACGCGGCAGGCGGAATATTTTAAAAGCACTGTTCTGTACGAAGTGCACAATGTCCGTTGGGGAAATGCAGCTGGGGGTCGGTCGACCGGCTGACGACGCCTGCCTGCCGATTTGGTTCACGATGTCCCCGCCGAAGGCGGCATACTTGAAAGTACCGCCGTTCGCGGCGCGCAATTTGCGGGGGGAGGAATTGTTAGTGCACGTCTGTGTGCTAGGTGACGATGCTTGCCGACTTGGTTCATGCCGTCCACGCCGAAGACGGCGCCGTTTAAAGTACTGCCGCTCGAGGTGCACAATTTGCGGGGGAATTGTTAATGGGCGTCGGCGTGCTGGGTGACGATGTGGAGATGTGGAACGCCGAGCCAGATCTATCTTATTTGTTTGCTTGGCCCACTGGACTTTGCGTGGGCTTTGCAACACTGTGTGCTAGGTTAAATCACGGCCAATAGAGTGAGTGTTTTTAATGATCCTGATCTGATAAGGGGACTAGAGGTAAAAGAGCCGTTAGGAGGCAGTGATCACAACACGATAAGTTTTACTCTGCAAATGGAAAGGTAGAAGGGAAAATCGGAAGTGTCTGTATTACAGTATAGCAAAGGGGATTACAGAGGCATGAGGCGGGAGCTGGCCAAAATTGACTGGAAGGAGGCCCTAGCAGGGAAGACGGTAGAACAGCAATGGCAGGTATTCCAGGGAATAATGCAGAGGTTGCAGGATCAATTTATTCCAAAGAGGTGGAAAGACTCTAAGGGGAGTAAGAGACACCTGTGGCTGACAAGGGAAGTCAGGGACAGCATAAAAATTAAGGAGAGGAGGTATAACATAGCAAAGAAGAGTGGGAAGACAGAGGATTGGGACTCTTTTAAAGAGCAACAAAAGTTAACTAAAGAGGCAATGCGGGGAGAAAAGATGAGGTGCGAGGGTAAACTAGCCAATAATATAAAGGAGGATAGCAAAAGTTTTTTTAGGTACGTGAAGAGGAAAAAAATAGTCAAGGCAAATGTGGGTCCCTTGAAGACAGAAACGGGGGAATTTATTATGGGGAACAAAGAAATGGCAGACGAGTTAAACCGTTACTTTGGGTCTGTCTTCACTGAGGAAGATACACACAATCTCCCAAATGTTCTAGGGGCCGGAGAACCTAGGGTGATGGAGGAACTGAAGGAAATCCACATTAGGCAGGAAATGGTTTTGGGTAGACTGATGGGACTGAAGGCTGATAAATCCCCAGGGCCTGATGGTCTGCATCCCAGGGTACCTAAGGAGGTGGCTCTAGAAATAGTGGAAGCATTGGAGATCATTTTTCAATGTTCTATATAGATTCAGGATCAGTTCCTGTGGATTGGAGGATAGCAAATGTTATCCCACTTTTTAAGAAGGGAGGGAGAGAGAAAACGGGTAATTATAGACCAGTTAGTCTGACATCAGTGGTGGGGAAGATGCTGGAGTCAATTAGAAAAGACGAAATTGCTGAGCATTTGGATAGCAGTAACAGGATCATTGCGAGTCAGCATGGATTTACGAAGGGGAAATCATGCTTGACAAATCTACTGGAATGTTTTGAGGATGTAACTAGGAAAATTGACAGGGGAGAGTCAGTGGACGTGGTGTACCTCGACTTTCAGAAAGCCTTCGACAAGCTCCCACATAGGAGATTAGTGGGCAAAATTAGGGCACGTGGTATTGGGGGTAGGGTACTGACATGGATAGAAAATTGGTTGACAGACGGAAAGCAAAGAGTGGGTATAAATGGGTCCCTCTCGGAATGGCAGGCAGTGACCAGTGGGGTACCGCAAGGTTCGGTGCTGGGACCCCAGCTATTTACGATATGCATTAATGACTTAGACGGAGGGATTAAAAGTACCATTAGCAAATTTGCAGATGATACTAAGCTGGAGGGTAGTGTGAATTGTGAGGAAGATGCAATAAGGCTGCAGGATGACTTGGACAGGTTGTGTGAGTGGGCGGATACATGGCAGATGCAGTTTAATGTAGATAAGTGCGAGGTTATTCACTTTGGAAGTAAGAGTAGAAAGGCAGATTATTGTCTGAATGGTGTCAAGTTAGGAGGAGGGGGAGTTCAACGAGATCTGGATGTCCTAGTGCATCAGTCAATGAAAGGAAGCATGCAGGTACAGCAGGCAGTGAAGAAAGCCAATGGAATGTTGGCCTTCGTAACCAGAGGAGTTGAGTATAGGAGCAAAGAGGTCCTTCTACAGTTGTAGCGGGCCCTGGTGAGACCGCACCTGGAGTACTGTGTGCAGTTTTGGTCTCCAAATTTGAGGAAGGATATTCTTGCTATGGAGGGCGTGCAGCGTAGGTTCACTAGGTTAATTCCCGGAATGGCGGGACGGTCGTATGTTGAAAGGCTGGAGCGATTGGGCTTGTATACACTGGTATTTAGAAGAATGAGGGGGGATCTTATTGAAACATATACGATAATTAGGGGATTGGACACATTAGAGGCAGGAAACATGTTCCCAATGTTGGGGGAGTCCAGAACAAGGGGCCACCGTTTAAGAATAAGGGGTAGGCCATTTAGAACGGAGATGAGGAAGAACCTTTTCAGTCAGAGAGTGGTGAAGGTGTGGAATTCTCTGCCTCAGAAGGCAGTGGAGGCCAGTTCGTTGGATGCTTTCAAGAGAGAGCTGGATAGAGCTCTTAAGGATAACGGAGTGAGGGGGTATGGGGAGAAGGCAGGAACGGGGTACTGATTGAGAGTGATCAGCCATGATCGCATTGAATGGCGGTGCTGGCTCGAAGGGCTGAATGGCCGACTCCTGCACCTATTGTCTATTGTCTATTGTCTATAATCAACCACTTTATTTTGCCCGTCTTTGTGACTCCTCTTTGACACGTCGATCACCGCTGAGGCTGTTTTACCTGTTTCCCCTATGTACCGTAAGGTACACTCCTTACATTGAACTGCATACACCCCATTATTTCGCTCACGGGTTATCCTCTGTGCTATCCAGTCTCTCCTGTCACCCTGTTCTATGTTTTTGTCTATTACCCAGTGGGAGCAGGCCCCATATTGACATTAATTTGTAACCCTACTGCTCCCCTCGTCTGCTGGTTTTATCACCATCTCATGTTTATCCCTCAGCTCTGCCGTGGTCTCCCTCTCTTTTTTTCTGGTGAGGTTCGGCCTATCCTTTGTCATGGGCATATCCCAGGCTGTTTTAGTAACGTTCTTTTAAAACGTGTCGTGTTTGTTTGGCTTTACCCACGTTCCAGCATTAGAGGCCAATTTTTGCAATGTTTCCTGGGTGGGATTTGCCGGTTTTACAAATGGTGTCACTATCTCACCCTGCTTCCTGATACCCTTATGGGGTCGGCTCTGTTCTTGCAGAACCCTCGGGTGGTGCAGAGTCTGGGCCTTGTTATCAATATCTTGCCCTGCTTCCCGATACCCTTGCGGGTTCGGCTCTGTTCTTGCAGATCCCTCAGGTGGTGCAGAGTCTGGGCGGCATCGTCACCCAGCACACCGACGCCCACTGAAAATTACCCACGCACAGTGCGCGCCTGGAGCGGCAGTAGTTCAAACTACCCCTACCCCTACCCCTACCCCTACCGCTACCCCTACCCCTACCCCTACCCCTAACCCTAACCCTAACCCTAACCCTAACCCTAACCCTAACCCTAACCCTAACCCTAACCCTAACCCTAACCCTAACCCTAACCCTAACCCTAACCCTAACCCTAACCCTAACCCTAACCCTGACCCTAATGCAGGCAGAGTTATTTATAAAGTGGCCCAGACTCTGCACCACCTGAGGGTTTTGTAACAGAACCAACCCCATAAGGGTTTCAGGAAGCAGGGCAAGATATTGATAACAAGGCGCAGACTCTGCACCACCTCAGGGTTCTGCAAGAACAGAGCCGACCCCATAAGGGCATCAGGAATCAGGGCAAGATATTGATAAAATGGCCCAGACTCTGCACCACCTGAGGGTTCTGCAAGAACAGAGCCGACCCCATAAGGGCATCAGGAAGCAGGGCAAGATATTGGTAACAAGGCCCACGGGGAAGGCGGCATACTTTGGGGTTATTTTGTAGTGAGTTTTGAAGGCATGTGCTAGTGTTACGCATACCGAGGGCGCGCAAAGTTCGGCGCGCCCGGGCCAAAACGCCTCTGCTGGCCGCGGCCGAGTCGGCCGACGGATTGCCACGGACTTGCTTGACGACCTGTCACTCTCCGTGCATCGGTTGCACGCCCGGTTCGTCCTTTCCATTTGTTTCATGATGTACACGCGGCAGGCGGAATATTTTAAAAGCACTGTTCTGTTCGAAGTGCACAATGGCCGTTGGGGCAATGCAACTGGGGGTCGGTCGACCGGCTGACGACGCCTGCCTGCCGATTTGGTTCACGATGTCCCCGCCGAAGGCGGCATACTTGAAAGTACTGCCGTTCGCGGCGCGCAATTTGCAGGGGGGAGGAATTGTTAGTGGACGTCTGTGTGCTGGGTGACGATGCTTGCCGACTTGGTTCATGCCGTCCACGCCGAAGACGGCGCCGTTTAAAGTACTGCCGCTCGAGGTGCACAATTTGCGGGGGAATTGTTATTGGGCGTCGGCGTGCTGGGTGACGATGTGGAGATGAGGAACGCCGAGCCAGATCTATCTTATTTGTTTGCTTGGGCCACTGGACTTTGCATGGGCTTTGCATCATTGTGTGCTACGTTAAATCACGGCCAATTGAGTGAGTATTTTTTATTCAACCACTCTATTTTGCCCGTCTTTGTGACTCCTCTATGACACGCCGATCACCGCTGACGTGTTAATCTGCGTGTTAGGTATCTCGGGGGTCAGTTGGACGGACAGATGTGTAAGGGTTTTGTTCGGAAGGATCGTTGAGTGTAAACGGTGAACGGGGGTTAAAGGCCCTGAGGTTTCAATCCTCTAAAGAATGTAAAAGGTCTGACGCGTTAGCTAGCAGCTAATGAGGTGAACCTAGCAGCTAATGAGGCTCTCTCTCTCTCACGGCCCCGGGACTCCCTCCCTCCCTCCTCCCTCTTGGAACCCTCCCTGCGTGGGGGGGGGGGGGGGGGGGGGGGCACGAAGAAAAAGAGGGTATAAGAAGAATCCAGTGGAAGGAGTAGGGACTGGGGGCGAGGTCAGACAGCCTATCCGGCTAATAAAGCATCATGAGGTTAGGTATAAACTCTGATGACTGCATAAACTCGCCCCTAATGGGGGGGGGGGGGCACTCTCTCCCCCACCCCTCTCTCCCCAGTGCCACTCCCTCCGACCCCCCCCCCACTCTCTTCGTGTCGCTGGGCCCGCCCGGCACGGCCCCGAGGATCACTCCCCGCGCGGCAACGGGACACCGGGTCGCCGGGCCCGCAGGGTCGTCAGTCGGGCGGGGGGGGGGGAGGGTGGCCATGCCAGCAGCAGGAGAGGTTTCCAACGAACCCGCGACCGCAGCAGGACCGCCCTCGGCAGACATTTGGACCCAGCGGGTCCGTTCGGGATGGTTGCCGGGCCCGCAGCAGAGGTTTCCTTCCACCCAACGGGGGGGGGGGGGGGGGGGGCGGGGCTGCCCATCTTCCCGCTCGAAGCAACGGCCTCACCCTAACGGCCTCACCCTAACAACCCTCACCCTGACCCTAAACCGCTCGGTTCATGACTTCTCTCCGTTTGGTTCATGAATTCGCCATTTAGTTCACGACTTCTCCTGTTGGTTCCTGACTTCTACCTCGTGGTTCGTGATTCCGGCGGGTAGGTGGGGTGCCCGGATACTCTCGGCGAAAGG
>NW_027601278.1:350000-355000 GCF_053455715.1 Rhinoraja longicauda | reverse complement strand
CACGATGTCCCCGCCGAAGGCGGCGTACTTTAAAGTACTGCAGCTCGAGCGCACAAGGTGCGCGGGGAATTGTTAGCGGCGCCGTGCTTGTGCTGGCGGTGACCATGGCTGCCTGCTCCTTTGGTTCACGATGTCCCCGCCGAAGGCGGCGTACTTTAAAGTACTGCAGCTCGAGCGCACAAGGTGCGCGTGGAATTGTTAGCGGCGCCGTGGTTGTGCTGGCGGTGACCATGGCTGCCTGCTCCTTTGGTTCACGATGTCCCCGCCGAAGGCGGCGTACTTTAAAGTACTGCAGCTCGAGCGCACAAGGTGCGCGGGGAATTGTTAGCGGCGCCGTCGTTGTGCTGGCGGTGACCATGGCTGCCTGCTCCTTTGGTTCACGATGTCCCCGCCGAAGGCGGCGTACTTTAAAGTGCTGCAGCTCGAGCGCACCATGTGCGTGGGGAATTGTTAGCGGGGGCGTCGTTGTGCTGGGGGCTGACTGTCCCTAGTGGGTATAGGATAATGTTAATGTACGGGGATCGCTGGGCGGCACGGACTTGGAGGGCCGAAAAGGCCTGTTTCCGGCTGTATGTGTATGATATGATATGATATGATGCCTGCCTGCTCATTTGGTTCATGATGTCCACGCGGCAGGCGGAATATTTTAAAAGCACTGTTCTGTACGAAGTGCACAATGTCCGTTGGGGAAATGCAGCTGGGGGTCGGTCGACCGGCTGACGACGCCTGCCTGCCGATTTGGTTCACGATGTCCCCGCCGAAGGCGGCATACTTGAAAGTACCGCCGTTCGCGGCGCGCAATTTGCGGGGGGAGGAATTGTTAGTGCACGTCTGTGTGCTAGGTGACGATGCTTGCCGACTTGGTTCATGCCGTCCACGCCGAAGACGGCGCCGTTTAAAGTACTGCCGCTCGAGGTGCACAATTTGCGGGGGAATTGTTAATGGGCGTCGGCGTGCTGGGTGACGATGTGGAGATGTGGAACGCCGAGCCAGATCTATCTTATTTGTTTGCTTGGCCCACTGGACTTTGCGTGGGCTTTGCAACACTGTGTGCTAGGTTAAATCACGGCCAATAGAGTGAGTGTTTTTAATGATCCTGATCTGATAAGGGGACTAGAGGTAAAAGAGCCGTTAGGAGGCAGTGATCACAACACGATAAGTTTTACTCTGCAAATGGAAAGGTAGAAGGGAAAATCGGAAGTGTCTGTATTACAGTATAGCAAAGGGGATTACAGAGGCATGAGGCGGGAGCTGGCCAAAATTGACTGGAAGGAGGCCCTAGCAGGGAAGACGGTAGAACAGCAATGGCAGGTATTCCAGGGAATAATGCAGAGGTTGCAGGATCAATTTATTCCAAAGAGGTGGAAAGACTCTAAGGGGAGTAAGAGACACCTGTGGCTGACAAGGGAAGTCAGGGACAGCATAAAAATTAAGGAGAGGAGGTATAACATAGCAAAGAAGAGTGGGAAGACAGAGGATTGGGACTCTTTTAAAGAGCAACAAAAGTTAACTAAAGAGGCAATGCGGGGAGAAAAGATGAGGTGCGAGGGTAAACTAGCCAATAATATAAAGGAGGATAGCAAAAGTTTTTTTAGGTACGTGAAGAGGAAAAAAATAGTCAAGGCAAATGTGGGTCCCTTGAAGACAGAAACGGGGGAATTTATTATGGGGAACAAAGAAATGGCAGACGAGTTAAACCGTTACTTTGGGTCTGTCTTCACTGAGGAAGATACACACAATCTCCCAAATGTTCTAGGGGCCGGAGAACCTAGGGTGATGGAGGAACTGAAGGAAATCCACATTAGGCAGGAAATGGTTTTGGGTAGACTGATGGGACTGAAGGCTGATAAATCCCCAGGGCCTGATGGTCTGCATCCCAGGGTACCTAAGGAGGTGGCTCTAGAAATAGTGGAAGCATTGGAGATCATTTTTCAATGTTCTATATAGATTCAGGATCAGTTCCTGTGGATTGGAGGATAGCAAATGTTATCCCACTTTTTAAGAAGGGAGGGAGAGAGAAAACGGGTAATTATAGACCAGTTAGTCTGACATCAGTGGTGGGGAAGATGCTGGAGTCAATTAGAAAAGACGAAATTGCTGAGCATTTGGATAGCAGTAACAGGATCATTGCGAGTCAGCATGGATTTACGAAGGGGAAATCATGCTTGACAAATCTACTGGAATGTTTTGAGGATGTAACTAGGAAAATTGACAGGGGAGAGTCAGTGGACGTGGTGTACCTCGACTTTCAGAAAGCCTTCGACAAGCTCCCACATAGGAGATTAGTGGGCAAAATTAGGGCACGTGGTATTGGGGGTAGGGTACTGACATGGATAGAAAATTGGTTGACAGACGGAAAGCAAAGAGTGGGTATAAATGGGTCCCTCTCGGAATGGCAGGCAGTGACCAGTGGGGTACCGCAAGGTTCGGTGCTGGGACCCCAGCTATTTACGATATGCATTAATGACTTAGACGGAGGGATTAAAAGTACCATTAGCAAATTTGCAGATGATACTAAGCTGGAGGGTAGTGTGAATTGTGAGGAAGATGCAATAAGGCTGCAGGATGACTTGGACAGGTTGTGTGAGTGGGCGGATACATGGCAGATGCAGTTTAATGTAGATAAGTGCGAGGTTATTCACTTTGGAAGTAAGAGTAGAAAGGCAGATTATTGTCTGAATGGTGTCAAGTTAGGAGGAGGGGGAGTTCAACGAGATCTGGATGTCCTAGTGCATCAGTCAATGAAAGGAAGCATGCAGGTACAGCAGGCAGTGAAGAAAGCCAATGGAATGTTGGCCTTCGTAACCAGAGGAGTTGAGTATAGGAGCAAAGAGGTCCTTCTACAGTTGTAGCGGGCCCTGGTGAGACCGCACCTGGAGTACTGTGTGCAGTTTTGGTCTCCAAATTTGAGGAAGGATATTCTTGCTATGGAGGGCGTGCAGCGTAGGTTCACTAGGTTAATTCCCGGAATGGCGGGACGGTCGTATGTTGAAAGGCTGGAGCGATTGGGCTTGTATACACTGGTATTTAGAAGAATGAGGGGGGATCTTATTGAAACATATACGATAATTAGGGGATTGGACACATTAGAGGCAGGAAACATGTTCCCAATGTTGGGGGAGTCCAGAACAAGGGGCCACCGTTTAAGAATAAGGGGTAGGCCATTTAGAACGGAGATGAGGAAGAACCTTTTCAGTCAGAGAGTGGTGAAGGTGTGGAATTCTCTGCCTCAGAAGGCAGTGGAGGCCAGTTCGTTGGATGCTTTCAAGAGAGAGCTGGATAGAGCTCTTAAGGATAACGGAGTGAGGGGGTATGGGGAGAAGGCAGGAACGGGGTACTGATTGAGAGTGATCAGCCATGATCGCATTGAATGGCGGTGCTGGCTCGAAGGGCTGAATGGCCGACTCCTGCACCTATTGTCTATTGTCTATTGTCTATAATCAACCACTTTATTTTGCCCGTCTTTGTGACTCCTCTTTGACACGTCGATCACCGCTGAGGCTGTTTTACCTGTTTCCCCTATGTACCGTAAGGTACACTCCTTACATTGAACTGCATACACCCCATTATTTCGCTCACGGGTTATCCTCTGTGCTATCCAGTCTCTCCTGTCACCCTGTTCTATGTTTTTGTCTATTACCCAGTGGGAGCAGGCCCCATATTGACATTAATTTGTAACCCTACTGCTCCCCTCGTCTGCTGGTTTTATCACCATCTCATGTTTATCCCTCAGCTCTGCCGTGGTCTCCCTCTCTTTTTTTCTGGTGAGGTTCGGCCTATCCTTTGTCATGGGCATATCCCAGGCTGTTTTAGTAACGTTCTTTTAAAACGTGTCGTGTTTGTTTGGCTTTACCCACGTTCCAGCATTAGAGGCCAATTTTTGCAATGTTTCCTGGGTGGGATTTGCCGGTTTTACAAATGGTGTCACTATCTCACCCTGCTTCCTGATACCCTTATGGGGTCGGCTCTGTTCTTGCAGAACCCTCGGGTGGTGCAGAGTCTGGGCCTTGTTATCAATATCTTGCCCTGCTTCCCGATACCCTTGCGGGTTCGGCTCTGTTCTTGCAGATCCCTCAGGTGGTGCAGAGTCTGGGCGGCATCGTCACCCAGCACACCGACGCCCACTGAAAATTACCCACGCACAGTGCGCGCCTGGAGCGGCAGTAGTTCAAACTACCCCTACCCCTACCCCTACCCCTACCGCTACCCCTACCCCTACCCCTACCCCTAACCCTAACCCTAACCCTAACCCTAACCCTAACCCTAACCCTAACCCTAACCCTAACCCTAACCCTAACCCTAACCCTAACCCTAACCCTAACCCTAACCCTAACCCTAACCCTAACCCTGACCCTAATGCAGGCAGAGTTATTTATAAAGTGGCCCAGACTCTGCACCACCTGAGGGTTTTGTAACAGAACCAACCCCATAAGGGTTTCAGGAAGCAGGGCAAGATATTGATAACAAGGCGCAGACTCTGCACCACCTCAGGGTTCTGCAAGAACAGAGCCGACCCCATAAGGGCATCAGGAATCAGGGCAAGATATTGATAAAATGGCCCAGACTCTGCACCACCTGAGGGTTCTGCAAGAACAGAGCCGACCCCATAAGGGCATCAGGAAGCAGGGCAAGATATTGGTAACAAGGCCCACGGGGAAGGCGGCATACTTTGGGGTTATTTTGTAGTGAGTTTTGAAGGCATGTGCTAGTGTTACGCATACCGAGGGCGCGCAAAGTTCGGCGCGCCCGGGCCAAAACGCCTCTGCTGGCCGCGGCCGAGTCGGCCGACGGATTGCCACGGACTTGCTTGACGACCTGTCACTCTCCGTGCATCGGTTGCACGCCCGGTTCGTCCTTTCCATTTGTTTCATGATGTACACGCGGCAGGCGGAATATTTTAAAAGCACTGTTCTGTTCGAAGTGCACAATGGCCGTTGGGGCAATGCAACTGGGGGTCGGTCGACCGGCTGACGACGCCTGCCTGCCGATTTGGTTCACGA
>NW_027601278.1:330000-337500 GCF_053455715.1 Rhinoraja longicauda | reverse complement strand
GAATTGTTAGCGGCGGCGTCGTTGTGCTGGGGGTGACGCTGCCTGCCTGCCTGCTCCTTTGGTTCACGATGTCCCCGCCGAAGGCGGCGAACTTTAAAGCGCTGCAGCTCGAGCGCACAAGGTGCGCGGGGAATTGTTAGCGGCGCCGTGGTTGTGGTGGCGGTGACCATGGCTGCCTGCTCCTTTGGTTCACGATGTCCCCGCCGAAGGCGGCGAACTTTAAAGTACTGCAGCTCGAGCGCACAAGGTGCGCGGGGAATTGTTAGCGGCGCCGTGCTTGTGCTGGCGGTGACCATGGCTGCCTGCTCCTTTGGTTCACGATGTCCCCGCCGAAGGCGGCGTACTTTAAAGTACTGCAGCTCGAGCGCACAAGGTGCGCGGGGAATTGTTAGCGGCGCCGTGGTTGTGCTGGCGGTGACCATGGCTGCCTGCTCCTTTGGTTCACGATGTCCCCGCCGAAGGCGGCGTACTTTAAAGTACTGCAGCTCGAGCGCACAAGGTGCGCGGGGAATTGTTAGCGGCGCCGTGCTTGTGCTGGCGGTGACCATGGCTGCCTGCTCCTTTGGTTCACGATGTCCCCGCCGAAGGCGGCGTACTTTAAAGTACTGCAGCTCGAGCGCACAAGGTGCGCGTGGAATTGTTAGCGGCGCCGTGGTTGTGCTGGCGGTGACCATGGCTGCCTGCTCCTTTGGTTCACGATGTCCCCGCCGAAGGCGGCGTACTTTAAAGTACTGCAGCTCGAGCGCACAAGGTGCGCGGGGAATTGTTAGCGGCGCCGTGCTTGTGCTGGCGGTGACCATGGCTGCCTGCTCCTTTGGTTCACGATGTCCCCGCCGAAGGCGGCGTACTTTAAAGTACTGCAGCTCGAGCGCACAAGGTGCGCGGGGAATTGTTAGCGGCGCCGTGGTTGTGCTGGCGGTGACCATGGCTGCCTGCTCCTTTGGTTCACGATGTCCCCGCCGAAGGCGGCGTACTTTAAAGTACTGCAGCTCGAGCGCACAAGGTGCGCGGGGAATTGTTAGCGGCGCCGTGCTTGTGCTGGCGGTGACCATGGCTGCCTGCTCCTTTGGTTCACGATGTCCCCGCCGAAGGCGGCGTACTTTAAAGTACTGCAGCTCGAGCGCACAAGGTGCGCGTGGAATTGTTAGCGGCGCCGTGGTTGTGCTGGCGGTGACCATGGCTGCCTGCTCCTTTGGTTCACGATGTCCCCGCCGAAGGCGGCGTACTTTAAAGTACTGCAGCTCGAGCGCACAAGGTGCGCGGGGAATTGTTAGCGGCGCCGTGCTTGTGCTGGCGGTGACCATGGCTGCCTGCTCCTTTGGTTCACGATGTCCCCGCCGAAGGCGGCGTACTTTAAAGTACTGCAGCTCGAGCGCACAAGGTGCGCGTGGAATTGTTAGCGGCGCCGTGGTTGTGCTGGCGGTGACCATGGCTGCCTGCTCCTTTGGTTCACGATGTCCCCGCCGAAGGCGGCGTACTTTAAAGTACTGCAGCTCGAGCGCACAAGGTGCGCGGGGAATTGTTAGCGGCGCCGTCGTTGTGCTGGCGGTGACCATGGCTGCCTGCTCCTTTGGTTCACGATGTCCCCGCCGAAGGCGGCGTACTTTAAAGTGCTGCAGCTCGAGCGCACCATGTGCGTGGGGAATTGTTAGCGGGGGCGTCGTTGTGCTGGGGGCTGACTGTCCCTAGTGGGTATAGGATAATGTTAATGTACGGGGATCGCTGGGCGGCACGGACTTGGAGGGCCGAAAAGGCCTGTTTCCGGCTGTATGTGTATGATATGATATGATATGATGCCTGCCTGCTCATTTGGTTCATGATGTCCACGCGGCAGGCGGAATATTTTAAAAGCACTGTTCTGTACGAAGTGCACAATGTCCGTTGGGGAAATGCAGCTGGGGGTCGGTCGACCGGCTGACGACGCCTGCCTGCCGATTTGGTTCACGATGTCCCCGCCGAAGGCGGCATACTTGAAAGTACCGCCGTTCGCGGCGCGCAATTTGCGGGGGGAGGAATTGTTAGTGCACGTCTGTGTGCTAGGTGACGATGCTTGCCGACTTGGTTCATGCCGTCCACGCCGAAGACGGCGCCGTTTAAAGTACTGCCGCTCGAGGTGCACAATTTGCGGGGGAATTGTTAATGGGCGTCGGCGTGCTGGGTGACGATGTGGAGATGTGGAACGCCGAGCCAGATCTATCTTATTTGTTTGCTTGGCCCACTGGACTTTGCGTGGGCTTTGCAACACTGTGTGCTAGGTTAAATCACGGCCAATAGAGTGAGTGTTTTTAATGATCCTGATCTGATAAGGGGACTAGAGGTAAAAGAGCCGTTAGGAGGCAGTGATCACAACACGATAAGTTTTACTCTGCAAATGGAAAGGTAGAAGGGAAAATCGGAAGTGTCTGTATTACAGTATAGCAAAGGGGATTACAGAGGCATGAGGCGGGAGCTGGCCAAAATTGACTGGAAGGAGGCCCTAGCAGGGAAGACGGTAGAACAGCAATGGCAGGTATTCCAGGGAATAATGCAGAGGTTGCAGGATCAATTTATTCCAAAGAGGTGGAAAGACTCTAAGGGGAGTAAGAGACACCTGTGGCTGACAAGGGAAGTCAGGGACAGCATAAAAATTAAGGAGAGGAGGTATAACATAGCAAAGAAGAGTGGGAAGACAGAGGATTGGGACTCTTTTAAAGAGCAACAAAAGTTAACTAAAGAGGCAATGCGGGGAGAAAAGATGAGGTGCGAGGGTAAACTAGCCAATAATATAAAGGAGGATAGCAAAAGTTTTTTTAGGTACGTGAAGAGGAAAAAAATAGTCAAGGCAAATGTGGGTCCCTTGAAGACAGAAACGGGGGAATTTATTATGGGGAACAAAGAAATGGCAGACGAGTTAAACCGTTACTTTGGGTCTGTCTTCACTGAGGAAGATACACACAATCTCCCAAATGTTCTAGGGGCCGGAGAACCTAGGGTGATGGAGGAACTGAAGGAAATCCACATTAGGCAGGAAATGGTTTTGGGTAGACTGATGGGACTGAAGGCTGATAAATCCCCAGGGCCTGATGGTCTGCATCCCAGGGTACCTAAGGAGGTGGCTCTAGAAATAGTGGAAGCATTGGAGATCATTTTTCAATGTTCTATATAGATTCAGGATCAGTTCCTGTGGATTGGAGGATAGCAAATGTTATCCCACTTTTTAAGAAGGGAGGGAGAGAGAAAACGGGTAATTATAGACCAGTTAGTCTGACATCAGTGGTGGGGAAGATGCTGGAGTCAATTAGAAAAGACGAAATTGCTGAGCATTTGGATAGCAGTAACAGGATCATTGCGAGTCAGCATGGATTTACGAAGGGGAAATCATGCTTGACAAATCTACTGGAATGTTTTGAGGATGTAACTAGGAAAATTGACAGGGGAGAGTCAGTGGACGTGGTGTACCTCGACTTTCAGAAAGCCTTCGACAAGCTCCCACATAGGAGATTAGTGGGCAAAATTAGGGCACGTGGTATTGGGGGTAGGGTACTGACATGGATAGAAAATTGGTTGACAGACGGAAAGCAAAGAGTGGGTATAAATGGGTCCCTCTCGGAATGGCAGGCAGTGACCAGTGGGGTACCGCAAGGTTCGGTGCTGGGACCCCAGCTATTTACGATATGCATTAATGACTTAGACGGAGGGATTAAAAGTACCATTAGCAAATTTGCAGATGATACTAAGCTGGAGGGTAGTGTGAATTGTGAGGAAGATGCAATAAGGCTGCAGGATGACTTGGACAGGTTGTGTGAGTGGGCGGATACATGGCAGATGCAGTTTAATGTAGATAAGTGCGAGGTTATTCACTTTGGAAGTAAGAGTAGAAAGGCAGATTATTGTCTGAATGGTGTCAAGTTAGGAGGAGGGGGAGTTCAACGAGATCTGGATGTCCTAGTGCATCAGTCAATGAAAGGAAGCATGCAGGTACAGCAGGCAGTGAAGAAAGCCAATGGAATGTTGGCCTTCGTAACCAGAGGAGTTGAGTATAGGAGCAAAGAGGTCCTTCTACAGTTGTAGCGGGCCCTGGTGAGACCGCACCTGGAGTACTGTGTGCAGTTTTGGTCTCCAAATTTGAGGAAGGATATTCTTGCTATGGAGGGCGTGCAGCGTAGGTTCACTAGGTTAATTCCCGGAATGGCGGGACGGTCGTATGTTGAAAGGCTGGAGCGATTGGGCTTGTATACACTGGTATTTAGAAGAATGAGGGGGGATCTTATTGAAACATATACGATAATTAGGGGATTGGACACATTAGAGGCAGGAAACATGTTCCCAATGTTGGGGGAGTCCAGAACAAGGGGCCACCGTTTAAGAATAAGGGGTAGGCCATTTAGAACGGAGATGAGGAAGAACCTTTTCAGTCAGAGAGTGGTGAAGGTGTGGAATTCTCTGCCTCAGAAGGCAGTGGAGGCCAGTTCGTTGGATGCTTTCAAGAGAGAGCTGGATAGAGCTCTTAAGGATAACGGAGTGAGGGGGTATGGGGAGAAGGCAGGAACGGGGTACTGATTGAGAGTGATCAGCCATGATCGCATTGAATGGCGGTGCTGGCTCGAAGGGCTGAATGGCCGACTCCTGCACCTATTGTCTATTGTCTATTGTCTATAATCAACCACTTTATTTTGCCCGTCTTTGTGACTCCTCTTTGACACGTCGATCACCGCTGAGGCTGTTTTACCTGTTTCCCCTATGTACCGTAAGGTACACTCCTTACATTGAACTGCATACACCCCATTATTTCGCTCACGGGTTATCCTCTGTGCTATCCAGTCTCTCCTGTCACCCTGTTCTATGTTTTTGTCTATTACCCAGTGGGAGCAGGCCCCATATTGACATTAATTTGTAACCCTACTGCTCCCCTCGTCTGCTGGTTTTATCACCATCTCATGTTTATCCCTCAGCTCTGCCGTGGTCTCCCTCTCTTTTTTTCTGGTGAGGTTCGGCCTATCCTTTGTCATGGGCATATCCCAGGCTGTTTTAGTAACGTTCTTTTAAAACGTGTCGTGTTTGTTTGGCTTTACCCACGTTCCAGCATTAGAGGCCAATTTTTGCAATGTTTCCTGGGTGGGATTTGCCGGTTTTACAAATGGTGTCACTATCTCACCCTGCTTCCTGATACCCTTATGGGGTCGGCTCTGTTCTTGCAGAACCCTCGGGTGGTGCAGAGTCTGGGCCTTGTTATCAATATCTTGCCCTGCTTCCCGATACCCTTGCGGGTTCGGCTCTGTTCTTGCAGATCCCTCAGGTGGTGCAGAGTCTGGGCGGCATCGTCACCCAGCACACCGACGCCCACTGAAAATTACCCACGCACAGTGCGCGCCTGGAGCGGCAGTAGTTCAAACTACCCCTACCCCTACCCCTACCCCTACCGCTACCCCTACCCCTACCCCTACCCCTAACCCTAACCCTAACCCTAACCCTAACCCTAACCCTAACCCTAACCCTAACCCTAACCCTAACCCTAACCCTAACCCTAACCCTAACCCTAACCCTAACCCTAACCCTAACCCTAACCCTGACCCTAATGCAGGCAGAGTTATTTATAAAGTGGCCCAGACTCTGCACCACCTGAGGGTTTTGTAACAGAACCAACCCCATAAGGGTTTCAGGAAGCAGGGCAAGATATTGATAACAAGGCGCAGACTCTGCACCACCTCAGGGTTCTGCAAGAACAGAGCCGACCCCATAAGGGCATCAGGAATCACGGCAAGATATTGATAAAATGGCCCAGACTCTGCACCACCTGAGGGTTCTGCAAGAACAGAGCCGACCCCATAAGGGCATCAGGAAGCAGGGCAAGATATTGGTAACAAGGCCCACGGGGAAGGCGGCATACTTTGGGGTTATTTTGTAGTGAGTTTTGAAGGCATGTGCTAGTGTTACGCATACCGAGGGCGCGCAAAGTTCGGCGCGCCCGGGCCAAAACGCCTCTGCTGGCCGCGGCCGAGTCGGCCGACGGATTGCCACGGACTTGCTTGACGACCTGTCACTCTCCGTGCATCGGTTGCACGCCCGGTTCGTCCTTTCCATTTGTTTCATGATGTACACGCGGCAGGCGGAATATTTTAAAAGCACTGTTCTGTTCGAAGTGCACAATGGCCGTTGGGGCAATGCAACTGGGGGTCGGTCGACCGGCTGACGACGCCTGCCTGCCGATTTGGTTCACGATGTCCCCGCCGAAGGCGGCATACTTGAAAGTACTGCCGTTCGCGGCGCGCAATTTGCAGGGGGGAGGAATTGTTAGTGGACGTCTGTGTGCTGGGTGACGATGCTTGCCGACTTGGTTCATGCCGTCCACGCCGAAGACGGCGCCGTTTAAAGTACTGCCGCTCGAGGTGCACAATTTGCGGGGGAATTGTTATTGGGCGTCGGCGTGCTGGGTGACGATGTGGAGATGAGGAACGCCGAGCCAGATCTATCTTATTTGTTTGCTTGGGCCACTGGACTTTGCATGGGCTTTGCATCATTGTGTGCTACGTTAAATCACGGCCAATTGAGTGAGTATTTTTTATTCAACCACTCTATTTTGCCCGTCTTTGTGACTCCTCTATGACACGCCGATCACCGCTGACGTGTTAATCTGCGTGTTAGGTATCTCGGGGGTCAGTTGGACGGACAGATGTGTAAGGGTTTTGTTCGGAAGGATCGTTGAGTGTAAACGGTGAACGGGGGTTAAAGGCCCTGAGGTTTCAATCCTCTAAAGAATGTAAAAGGTCTGACGCGTTAGCTAGCAGCTAATGAGGTGAACCTAGCAGCTAATGAGGCTCTCTCTCTCTCACGGCCCCGGGACTCCCTCCCTCCCTCCTCCCTCTTGGAACCCTCCCTGCGTGGGGGGGGGGGGGGGGGGGGGGGGGGCACGAAGAAAAAGAGGGTATAAGAAGAATCCAGTGGAAGGAGTAGGGACTGGGGGCGAGGTCAGACAGCCTATCCGGCTAATAAAGCATCATGAGGTTAGGTATAAACTCTGATGACTGCATAAACTCGCCCCTAATGGGGGGGGGGGGGCACTCTCTCCCCCACCCCTCTCTCCCCAGTGCCACTCCCTCCGACCCCCCCCCCCACTCTCTTCGTGTCGCTGGGCCCGCCCGGCACGGCCCCGAGGATCACTCCCCGCGCGGCAACGGGACACCGGGTCGCCGGGCCCGCAGGGTCGTCAGTCGGGCGGGGGGGGGGGGAGGGTGGCCATGCCAGCAGCAGGAGAGGTTTCCAACGAACCCGCGACCGCAGCAGGACCGCCCTCGGCAGACATTTGGACCCAGCGGGTCCGTTCGGGATGGTTGCCGGGCCCGCAGCAGAGGTTTCCTTCCACCCAACGGGGGGGGGGGGGGGGGGGGGGCGGGGCTGCCCATCTTCCCGCTCGAAGCAACGGCCTCACCCTAACGGCCTCACCCTAACAACCCTCACCCTGACCCTAAACCGCTCGGTTCATGACTTCTCTCCGTTTGGTTCATGAATTCGCCATTTAGTTCA
>NW_027601278.1:310000-317500 GCF_053455715.1 Rhinoraja longicauda | reverse complement strand
GTACTTTAAAGTACTGCAGCTCGAGCGCACAAGGTGCGCGTGGAATTGTTAGCGGCGCCGTGGTTGTGCTGGCGGTGACCATGGCTGCCTGCTCCTTTGGTTCACGATGTCCCCGCCGAAGGCGGCGTACTTTAAAGTACTGCAGCTCGAGCGCACAAGGTGCGCGGGGAATTGTTAGCGGCGCCGTGCTTGTGCTGGCGGTGACCATGGCTGCCTGCTCCTTTGGTTCACGATGTCCCCGCCGAAGGCGGCGTACTTTAAAGTACTGCAGCTCGAGCGCACAAGGTGCGCGTGGAATTGTTAGCGGCGCCGTGGTTGTGCTGGCGGTGACCATGGCTGCCTGCTCCTTTGGTTCACGATGTCCCCGCCGAAGGCGGCGTACTTTAAAGTACTGCAGCTCGAGCGCACAAGGTGCGCGGGGAATTGTTAGCGGCGCCGTCGTTGTGCTGGCGGTGACCATGGCTGCCTGCTCCTTTGGTTCACGATGTCCCCGCCGAAGGCGGCGTACTTTAAAGTGCTGCAGCTCGAGCGCACCATGTGCGTGGGGAATTGTTAGCGGGGGCGTCGTTGTGCTGGGGGCTGACTGTCCCTAGTGGGTATAGGATAATGTTAATGTACGGGGATCGCTGGGCGGCACGGACTTGGAGGGCCGAAAAGGCCTGTTTCCGGCTGTATGTGTATGATATGATATGATATGATGCCTGCCTGCTCATTTGGTTCATGATGTCCACGCGGCAGGCGGAATATTTTAAAAGCACTGTTCTGTACGAAGTGCACAATGTCCGTTGGGGAAATGCAGCTGGGGGTCGGTCGACCGGCTGACGACGCCTGCCTGCCGATTTGGTTCACGATGTCCCCGCCGAAGGCGGCATACTTGAAAGTACCGCCGTTCGCGGCGCGCAATTTGCGGGGGGAGGAATTGTTAGTGCACGTCTGTGTGCTAGGTGACGATGCTTGCCGACTTGGTTCATGCCGTCCACGCCGAAGACGGCGCCGTTTAAAGTACTGCCGCTCGAGGTGCACAATTTGCGGGGGAATTGTTAATGGGCGTCGGCGTGCTGGGTGACGATGTGGAGATGTGGAACGCCGAGCCAGATCTATCTTATTTGTTTGCTTGGCCCACTGGACTTTGCGTGGGCTTTGCAACACTGTGTGCTAGGTTAAATCACGGCCAATAGAGTGAGTGTTTTTAATGATCCTGATCTGATAAGGGGACTAGAGGTAAAAGAGCCGTTAGGAGGCAGTGATCACAACACGATAAGTTTTACTCTGCAAATGGAAAGGTAGAAGGGAAAATCGGAAGTGTCTGTATTACAGTATAGCAAAGGGGATTACAGAGGCATGAGGCGGGAGCTGGCCAAAATTGACTGGAAGGAGGCCCTAGCAGGGAAGACGGTAGAACAGCAATGGCAGGTATTCCAGGGAATAATGCAGAGGTTGCAGGATCAATTTATTCCAAAGAGGTGGAAAGACTCTAAGGGGAGTAAGAGACACCTGTGGCTGACAAGGGAAGTCAGGGACAGCATAAAAATTAAGGAGAGGAGGTATAACATAGCAAAGAAGAGTGGGAAGACAGAGGATTGGGACTCTTTTAAAGAGCAACAAAAGTTAACTAAAGAGGCAATGCGGGGAGAAAAGATGAGGTGCGAGGGTAAACTAGCCAATAATATAAAGGAGGATAGCAAAAGTTTTTTTAGGTACGTGAAGAGGAAAAAAATAGTCAAGGCAAATGTGGGTCCCTTGAAGACAGAAACGGGGGAATTTATTATGGGGAACAAAGAAATGGCAGACGAGTTAAACCGTTACTTTGGGTCTGTCTTCACTGAGGAAGATACACACAATCTCCCAAATGTTCTAGGGGCCGGAGAACCTAGGGTGATGGAGGAACTGAAGGAAATCCACATTAGGCAGGAAATGGTTTTGGGTAGACTGATGGGACTGAAGGCTGATAAATCCCCAGGGCCTGATGGTCTGCATCCCAGGGTACCTAAGGAGGTGGCTCTAGAAATAGTGGAAGCATTGGAGATCATTTTTCAATGTTCTATATAGATTCAGGATCAGTTCCTGTGGATTGGAGGATAGCAAATGTTATCCCACTTTTTAAGAAGGGAGGGAGAGAGAAAACGGGTAATTATAGACCAGTTAGTCTGACATCAGTGGTGGGGAAGATGCTGGAGTCAATTAGAAAAGACGAAATTGCTGAGCATTTGGATAGCAGTAACAGGATCATTGCGAGTCAGCATGGATTTACGAAGGGGAAATCATGCTTGACAAATCTACTGGAATGTTTTGAGGATGTAACTAGGAAAATTGACAGGGGAGAGTCAGTGGACGTGGTGTACCTCGACTTTCAGAAAGCCTTCGACAAGCTCCCACATAGGAGATTAGTGGGCAAAATTAGGGCACGTGGTATTGGGGGTAGGGTACTGACATGGATAGAAAATTGGTTGACAGACGGAAAGCAAAGAGTGGGTATAAATGGGTCCCTCTCGGAATGGCAGGCAGTGACCAGTGGGGTACCGCAAGGTTCGGTGCTGGGACCCCAGCTATTTACGATATGCATTAATGACTTAGACGGAGGGATTAAAAGTACCATTAGCAAATTTGCAGATGATACTAAGCTGGAGGGTAGTGTGAATTGTGAGGAAGATGCAATAAGGCTGCAGGATGACTTGGACAGGTTGTGTGAGTGGGCGGATACATGGCAGATGCAGTTTAATGTAGATAAGTGCGAGGTTATTCACTTTGGAAGTAAGAGTAGAAAGGCAGATTATTGTCTGAATGGTGTCAAGTTAGGAGGAGGGGGAGTTCAACGAGATCTGGATGTCCTAGTGCATCAGTCAATGAAAGGAAGCATGCAGGTACAGCAGGCAGTGAAGAAAGCCAATGGAATGTTGGCCTTCGTAACCAGAGGAGTTGAGTATAGGAGCAAAGAGGTCCTTCTACAGTTGTAGCGGGCCCTGGTGAGACCGCACCTGGAGTACTGTGTGCAGTTTTGGTCTCCAAATTTGAGGAAGGATATTCTTGCTATGGAGGGCGTGCAGCGTAGGTTCACTAGGTTAATTCCCGGAATGGCGGGACGGTCGTATGTTGAAAGGCTGGAGCGATTGGGCTTGTATACACTGGTATTTAGAAGAATGAGGGGGGATCTTATTGAAACATATACGATAATTAGGGGATTGGACACATTAGAGGCAGGAAACATGTTCCCAATGTTGGGGGAGTCCAGAACAAGGGGCCACCGTTTAAGAATAAGGGGTAGGCCATTTAGAACGGAGATGAGGAAGAACCTTTTCAGTCAGAGAGTGGTGAAGGTGTGGAATTCTCTGCCTCAGAAGGCAGTGGAGGCCAGTTCGTTGGATGCTTTCAAGAGAGAGCTGGATAGAGCTCTTAAGGATAACGGAGTGAGGGGGTATGGGGAGAAGGCAGGAACGGGGTACTGATTGAGAGTGATCAGCCATGATCGCATTGAATGGCGGTGCTGGCTCGAAGGGCTGAATGGCCGACTCCTGCACCTATTGTCTATTGTCTATTGTCTATAATCAACCACTTTATTTTGCCCGTCTTTGTGACTCCTCTTTGACACGTCGATCACCGCTGAGGCTGTTTTACCTGTTTCCCCTATGTACCGTAAGGTACACTCCTTACATTGAACTGCATACACCCCATTATTTCGCTCACGGGTTATCCTCTGTGCTATCCAGTCTCTCCTGTCACCCTGTTCTATGTTTTTGTCTATTACCCAGTGGGAGCAGGCCCCATATTGACATTAATTTGTAACCCTACTGCTCCCCTCGTCTGCTGGTTTTATCACCATCTCATGTTTATCCCTCAGCTCTGCCGTGGTCTCCCTCTCTTTTTTTCTGGTGAGGTTCGGCCTATCCTTTGTCATGGGCATATCCCAGGCTGTTTTAGTAACGTTCTTTTAAAACGTGTCGTGTTTGTTTGGCTTTACCCACGTTCCAGCATTAGAGGCCAATTTTTGCAATGTTTCCTGGGTGGGATTTGCCGGTTTTACAAATGGTGTCACTATCTCACCCTGCTTCCTGATACCCTTATGGGGTCGGCTCTGTTCTTGCAGAACCCTCGGGTGGTGCAGAGTCTGGGCCTTGTTATCAATATCTTGCCCTGCTTCCCGATACCCTTGCGGGTTCGGCTCTGTTCTTGCAGATCCCTCAGGTGGTGCAGAGTCTGGGCGGCATCGTCACCCAGCACACCGACGCCCACTGAAAATTACCCACGCACAGTGCGCGCCTGGAGCGGCAGTAGTTCAAACTACCCCTACCCCTACCCCTACCCCTACCGCTACCCCTACCCCTACCCCTACCCCTAACCCTAACCCTAACCCTAACCCTAACCCTAACCCTAACCCTAACCCTAACCCTAACCCTAACCCTAACCCTAACCCTAACCCTAACCCTAACCCTAACCCTAACCCTAACCCTAACCCTGACCCTAATGCAGGCAGAGTTATTTATAAAGTGGCCCAGACTCTGCACCACCTGAGGGTTTTGTAACAGAACCAACCCCATAAGGGTTTCAGGAAGCAGGGCAAGATATTGATAACAAGGCGCAGACTCTGCACCACCTCAGGGTTCTGCAAGAACAGAGCCGACCCCATAAGGGCATCAGGAATCAGGGCAAGATATTGATAAAATGGCCCAGACTCTGCACCACCTGAGGGTTCTGCAAGAACAGAGCCGACCCCATAAGGGCATCAGGAAGCAGGGCAAGATATTGGTAACAAGGCCCACGGGGAAGGCGGCATACTTTGGGGTTATTTTGTAGTGAGTTTTGAAGGCATGTGCTAGTGTTACGCATACCGAGGGCGCGCAAAGTTCGGCGCGCCCGGGCCAAAACGCCTCTGCTGGCCGCGGCCGAGTCGGCCGACGGATTGCCACGGACTTGCTTGACGACCTGTCACTCTCCGTGCATCGGTTGCACGCCCGGTTCGTCCTTTCCATTTGTTTCATGATGTACACGCGGCAGGCGGAATATTTTAAAAGCACTGTTCTGTTCGAAGTGCACAATGGCCGTTGGGGCAATGCAACTGGGGGTCGGTCGACCGGCTGACGACGCCTGCCTGCCGATTTGGTTCACGATGTCCCCGCCGAAGGCGGCATACTTGAAAGTACTGCCGTTCGCGGCGCGCAATTTGCAGGGGGGAGGAATTGTTAGTGGACGTCTGTGTGCTGGGTGACGATGCTTGCCGACTTGGTTCATGCCGTCCACGCCGAAGACGGCGCCGTTTAAAGTACTGCCGCTCGAGGTGCACAATTTGCGGGGGAATTGTTATTGGGCGTCGGCGTGCTGGGTGACGATGTGGAGATGAGGAACGCCGAGCCAGATCTATCTTATTTGTTTGCTTGGGCCACTGGACTTTGCATGGGCTTTGCATCATTGTGTGCTACGTTAAATCACGGCCAATTGAGTGAGTATTTTTTATTCAACCACTCTATTTTGCCCGTCTTTGTGACTCCTCTATGACACGCCGATCACCGCTGACGTGTTAATCTGCGTGTTAGGTATCTCGGGGGTCAGTTGGACGGACAGATGTGTAAGGGTTTTGTTCGGAAGGATCGTTGAGTGTAAACGGTGAACGGGGGTTAAAGGCCCTGAGGTTTCAATCCTCTAAAGAATGTAAAAGGTCTGACGCGTTAGCTAGCAGCTAATGAGGTGAACCTAGCAGCTAATGAGGCTCTCTCTCTCTCACGGCCCCGGGACTCCCTCCCTCCCTCCTCCCTCTTGGAACCCTCCCTGCGTGGGGGGGGGGGGGGGGGGGGGGGCACGAAGAAAAAGAGGGTATAAAAGAATCCAGTGGAAGGAGTAGGGACTGGGGGCGAGGTCAGACAGCCTATCCGGCTAATAAAGCATCATGAGGTTAGGTATAAACTCTGATGACTGCATAAACTCGCCCCTAATGGGGGGGGGGGGGGCACTCTCTCCCCCACCCCTCTCTCCCCAGTGCCACTCCCTCCGACCCCCCCCCCACTCTCTTCGTGTCGCTGGGCCCGCCCGGCACGGCCCCGAGGATCACTCCCCGCGCGGCAACGGGACACCGGGTCGCCGGGCCCGCAGGGTCGTCAGTCGGGCGGGGGGGGGGGAGGGTGGCCATGCCAGCAGCAGGAGAGGTTTCCAACGAACCCGCGACCGCAGCAGGACCGCCCTCGGCAGACATTTGGACCCAGCGGGTCCGTTCGGGATGGTTGCCGGGCCCGCAGCAGAGGTTTCCTTCCACCCAACGGGGGGGGGGGGGGGGGGGGGGCGGGGCTGCCCATCTTCCCGCTCGAAGCAACGGCCTCACCCTAACGGCCTCACCCTAACAACCCTCACCCTGACCCTAAACCGCTCGGTTCATGACTTCTCTCCGTTTGGTTCATGAATTCGCCATTTAGTTCACGACTTCTCCTGTTGGTTCCTGACTTCTACCTCGTGGTTCGTGATTCCGGCGGGTAGGTGGGGTGCCCGGATACTCTCGGCGAAAGGTGTTCAAGTGGCAACGGCGGTCCCGTAGATAAGACGGGTTCGGATGCTCGAGCGTGTCGAGTAAGCGCCGGATCGGCGCCGGGCGCCCCCGGCCGGCTGGCTTGCCCCCCCCCCACCCCCCCCCCCCCCCCTGGCGGCAGAAACGTGTATCGCGCCAGTGCCGCCGCTGAGGTCGAGATTGGCCGCCTCGACCGTTCGAAGCGTCGCAATTCCGGCGGGACTTCCGAACGCTCGTACCGCCAAGTCAGCCGCGACATTCGAGAATTGCACTAAGTCCGAAAGCTGGCGTCGCTTCTTTTTTGCCCGCCGCAGGTTAACGATTTGACGGCGGAAGTCGAGGAGGTCCGATGTGCGGCCTTCAGCGGGGCCGCGGCGCGCCTTTCCCGCCAGGCCTATCGGCCCGTCTCCCGCCGGCCAGAAAATGGCATTTCTTGTCCGGGCGGTCCCGATCACGGTTAACGACTTACCACCGGAAGTCTCTATGACCCCGCAGTTTGCGGCCCCGCGGCGGGCGTCAGTGCGACACGACCGGACGGACGACCGGGCCGACTCCCGCCGACCTCAAAACGGTTTGTTTTGCGCGAAGATGGAGGTGGCGTGCCCGGAGATTTTCGGGAACACGATTTTCAGAGACACTTAGAAAAGATTGTGTGGTGAGGTGCAAAAATGTCAGGGAAGAAAAACCGAAGGGACACAAAAAGATCGGTAAAAGTAGCGCGACTCTGGGCGAGAGTCGGCGGACTCATTGACGGACATTGGTAATACAGTGAGAGTATTTTTTGCACCGAGTTCGAAGTGTGTGCCGGGCAGGCACCGAACCCCACCGAGACTGGCCCAGGCTGTGTGTCCTCTTGGAAAAACCCTCTGTTTCCGATCGATCTGGTGCCGCGTGTCTCACCGCAGGAGAGGCCGAGCGGGCCAGCGGACAAACAAAGGCCGCTGGTGTTTCAGGCTCGTTTGCCAGACTCCACAACGGGCGGGTCCTGCCGCGCGAGCGGTCAGGAACGAGACACG
>NW_027601278.1:292500-297500 GCF_053455715.1 Rhinoraja longicauda | reverse complement strand
TGCAGAGGTTGCAGGATCAATTTATTCCAAAGAGGTGGAAAGACTCTAAGGGGAGTAAGAGACACCTGTGGCTGACAAGGGAAGTCAGGGACAGCATAAAAATTAAGGAGAGGAGGTATAACATAGCAAAGAAGAGTGGGAAGACAGAGGATTGGGACTCTTTTAAAGAGCAACAAAAGTTAACTAAAGAGGCAATGCGGGGAGAAAAGATGAGGTGCGAGGGTAAACTAGCCAATAATATAAAGGAGGATAGCAAAAGTTTTTTTAGGTACGTGAAGAGGAAAAAAATAGTCAAGGCAAATGTGGGTCCCTTGAAGACAGAAACGGGGGAATTTATTATGGGGAACAAAGAAATGGCAGACGAGTTAAACCGTTACTTTGGGTCTGTCTTCACTGAGGAAGATACACACAATCTCCCAAATGTTCTAGGGGCCGGAGAACCTAGGGTGATGGAGGAACTGAAGGAAATCCACATTAGGCAGGAAATGGTTTTGGGTAGACTGATGGGACTGAAGGCTGATAAATCCCCAGGGCCTGATGGTCTGCATCCCAGGGTACCTAAGGAGGTGGCTCTAGAAATAGTGGAAGCATTGGAGATCATTTTTCAATGTTCTATATAGATTCAGGATCAGTTCCTGTGGATTGGAGGATAGCAAATGTTATCCCACTTTTTAAGAAGGGAGGGAGAGAGAAAACGGGTAATTATAGACCAGTTAGTCTGACATCAGTGGTGGGGAAGATGCTGGAGTCAATTAGAAAAGACGAAATTGCTGAGCATTTGGATAGCAGTAACAGGATCATTGCGAGTCAGCATGGATTTACGAAGGGGAAATCATGCTTGACAAATCTACTGGAATGTTTTGAGGATGTAACTAGGAAAATTGACAGGGGAGAGTCAGTGGACGTGGTGTACCTCGACTTTCAGAAAGCCTTCGACAAGCTCCCACATAGGAGATTAGTGGGCAAAATTAGGGCACGTGGTATTGGGGGTAGGGTACTGACATGGATAGAAAATTGGTTGACAGACGGAAAGCAAAGAGTGGGTATAAATGGGTCCCTCTCGGAATGGCAGGCAGTGACCAGTGGGGTACCGCAAGGTTCGGTGCTGGGACCCCAGCTATTTACGATATGCATTAATGACTTAGACGGAGGGATTAAAAGTACCATTAGCAAATTTGCAGATGATACTAAGCTGGAGGGTAGTGTGAATTGTGAGGAAGATGCAATAAGGCTGCAGGATGACTTGGACAGGTTGTGTGAGTGGGCGGATACATGGCAGATGCAGTTTAATGTAGATAAGTGCGAGGTTATTCACTTTGGAAGTAAGAGTAGAAAGGCAGATTATTGTCTGAATGGTGTCAAGTTAGGAGGAGGGGGAGTTCAACGAGATCTGGATGTCCTAGTGCATCAGTCAATGAAAGGAAGCATGCAGGTACAGCAGGCAGTGAAGAAAGCCAATGGAATGTTGGCCTTCGTAACCAGAGGAGTTGAGTATAGGAGCAAAGAGGTCCTTCTACAGTTGTAGCGGGCCCTGGTGAGACCGCACCTGGAGTACTGTGTGCAGTTTTGGTCTCCAAATTTGAGGAAGGATATTCTTGCTATGGAGGGCGTGCAGCGTAGGTTCACTAGGTTAATTCCCGGAATGGCGGGACGGTCGTATGTTGAAAGGCTGGAGCGATTGGGCTTGTATACACTGGTATTTAGAAGAATGAGGGGGGATCTTATTGAAACATATACGATAATTAGGGGATTGGACACATTAGAGGCAGGAAACATGTTCCCAATGTTGGGGGAGTCCAGAACAAGGGGCCACCGTTTAAGAATAAGGGGTAGGCCATTTAGAACGGAGATGAGGAAGAACCTTTTCAGTCAGAGAGTGGTGAAGGTGTGGAATTCTCTGCCTCAGAAGGCAGTGGAGGCCAGTTCGTTGGATGCTTTCAAGAGAGAGCTGGATAGAGCTCTTAAGGATAACGGAGTGAGGGGGTATGGGGAGAAGGCAGGAACGGGGTACTGATTGAGAGTGATCAGCCATGATCGCATTGAATGGCGGTGCTGGCTCGAAGGGCTGAATGGCCGACTCCTGCACCTATTGTCTATTGTCTATTGTCTATAATCAACCACTTTATTTTGCCCGTCTTTGTGACTCCTCTTTGACACGTCGATCACCGCTGAGGCTGTTTTACCTGTTTCCCCTATGTACCGTAAGGTACACTCCTTACATTGAACTGCATACACCCCATTATTTCGCTCACGGGTTATCCTCTGTGCTATCCAGTCTCTCCTGTCACCCTGTTCTATGTTTTTGTCTATTACCCAGTGGGAGCAGGCCCCATATTGACATTAATTTGTAACCCTACTGCTCCCCTCGTCTGCTGGTTTTATCACCATCTCATGTTTATCCCTCAGCTCTGCCGTGGTCTCCCTCTCTTTTTTTCTGGTGAGGTTCGGCCTATCCTTTGTCATGGGCATATCCCAGGCTGTTTTAGTAACGTTCTTTTAAAACGTGTCGTGTTTGTTTGGCTTTACCCACGTTCCAGCATTAGAGGCCAATTTTTGCAATGTTTCCTGGGTGGGATTTGCCGGTTTTACAAATGGTGTCACTATCTCACCCTGCTTCCTGATACCCTTATGGGGTCGGCTCTGTTCTTGCAGAACCCTCGGGTGGTGCAGAGTCTGGGCCTTGTTATCAATATCTTGCCCTGCTTCCCGATACCCTTGCGGGTTCGGCTCTGTTCTTGCAGATCCCTCAGGTGGTGCAGAGTCTGGGCGGCATCGTCACCCAGCACACCGACGCCCACTGAAAATTACCCACGCACAGTGCGCGCCTGGAGCGGCAGTAGTTCAAACTACCCCTACCCCTACCCCTACCCCTACCGCTACCCCTACCCCTACCCCTACCCCTAACCCTAACCCTAACCCTAACCCTAACCCTAACCCTAACCCTAACCCTAACCCTAACCCTAACCCTAACCCTAACCCTAACCCTAACCCTAACCCTAACCCTAACCCTAACCCTAACCCTGACCCTAATGCAGGCAGAGTTATTTATAAAGTGGCCCAGACTCTGCACCACCTGAGGGTTTTGTAACAGAACCAACCCCATAAGGGTTTCAGGAAGCAGGGCAAGATATTGATAACAAGGCGCAGACTCTGCACCACCTCAGGGTTCTGCAAGAACAGAGCCGACCCCATAAGGGCATCAGGAATCAGGGCAAGATATTGATAAAATGGCCCAGACTCTGCACCACCTGAGGGTTCTGCAAGAACAGAGCCGACCCCATAAGGGCATCAGGAAGCAGGGCAAGATATTGGTAACAAGGCCCACGGGGAAGGCGGCATACTTTGGGGTTATTTTGTAGTGAGTTTTGAAGGCATGTGCTAGTGTTACGCATACCGAGGGCGCGCAAAGTTCGGCGCGCCCGGGCCAAAACGCCTCTGCTGGCCGCGGCCGAGTCGGCCGACGGATTGCCACGGACTTGCTTGACGACCTGTCACTCTCCGTGCATCGGTTGCACGCCCGGTTCGTCCTTTCCATTTGTTTCATGATGTACACGCGGCAGGCGGAATATTTTAAAAGCACTGTTCTGTTCGAAGTGCACAATGGCCGTTGGGGCAATGCAACTGGGGGTCGGTCGACCGGCTGACGACGCCTGCCTGCCGATTTGGTTCACGATGTCCCCGCCGAAGGCGGCATACTTGAAAGTACTGCCGTTCGCGGCGCGCAATTTGCAGGGGGGAGGAATTGTTAGTGGACGTCTGTGTGCTGGGTGACGATGCTTGCCGACTTGGTTCATGCCGTCCACGCCGAAGACGGCGCCGTTTAAAGTACTGCCGCTCGAGGTGCACAATTTGCGGGGGAATTGTTATTGGGCGTCGGCGTGCTGGGTGACGATGTGGAGATGAGGAACGCCGAGCCAGATCTATCTTATTTGTTTGCTTGGGCCACTGGACTTTGCATGGGCTTTGCATCATTGTGTGCTACGTTAAATCACGGCCAATTGAGTGAGTATTTTTTATTCAACCACTCTATTTTGCCCGTCTTTGTGACTCCTCTATGACACGCCGATCACCGCTGACGTGTTAATCTGCGTGTTAGGTATCTCGGGGGTCAGTTGGACGGACAGATGTGTAAGGGTTTTGTTCGGAAGGATCGTTGAGTGTAAACGGTGAACGGGGGTTAAAGGCCCTGAGGTTTCAATCCTCTAAAGAATGTAAAAGGTCTGACGCGTTAGCTAGCAGCTAATGAGGTGAACCTAGCAGCTAATGAGGCTCTCTCTCTCTCACGGCCCCGGGACTCCCTCCCTCCCTCCTCCCTCTTGGAACCCTCCCTGCGTGGGGGGGGGGGGGGGGGGGGGGGGGGGGGGCACGAAGAAAAAGAGGGTATAAGAAGAATCCAGTGGAAGGAGTAGGGACTGGGGGCGAGGTCAGACAGCCTATCCGGCTAATAAAGCATCATGAGGTTAGGTATAAACTCTGATGACTGCATAAACTCGCCCCTAATGGGGGGGGGGGGGCACTCTCTCCCCCACCCCTCTCTCCCCAGTGCCACTCCCTCCGACCCCCCCCCCACTCTCTTCGTGTCGCTGGGCCCGCCCGGCACGGCCCCGAGGATCACTCCCCGCGCGGCAACGGGACACCGGGTCGCCGGGCCCGCAGGGTCGTCAGTCGGGCGGGGGGGGGGGAGGGTGGCCATGCCAGCAGCAGGAGAGGTTTCCAACGAACCCGCGACCGCAGCAGGACCGCCCTCGGCAGACATTTGGACCCAGCGGGTCCGTTCGGGATGGTTGCCGGGCCCGCAGCAGAGGTTTCCTTCCACCCAACGGGGGGGGGGGGGGGGGGGGGCGGGGCTGCCCATCTTCCCGCTCGAAGCAACGGCCTCACCCTAACGGCCTCACCCTAACAACCCTCACCCTGACCCTAAACCGCTCGGTTCATGACTTCTCTCCGTTTGGTTCATGAATTCGCCATTTAGTTCACGACTTCTCCTGTTGGTTCCTGAC
>NW_027601278.1:272500-280000 GCF_053455715.1 Rhinoraja longicauda | reverse complement strand
GTGACCATGGCTGCCTGCTCCTTTGGTTCACGATGTCCCCGCCGAAGGCGGCGTACTTTAAAGTACTGCAGCTCGAGCGCACAAGGTGCGCGTGGAATTGTTAGCGGCGCCGTGGTTGTGCTGGCGGTGACCATGGCTGCCTGCTCCTTTGGTTCACGATGTCCCCGCCGAAGGCGGCGTACTTTAAAGTACTGCAGCTCGAGCGCACAAGGTGCGCGGGGAATTGTTAGCGGCGCCGTGCTTGTGCTGGCGGTGACCATGGCTGCCTGCTCCTTTGGTTCACGATGTCCCCGCCGAAGGCGGCGTACTTTAAAGTACTGCAGCTCGAGCGCACAAGGTGCGCGTGGAATTGTTAGCGGCGCCGTGGTTGTGCTGGCGGTGACCATGGCTGCCTGCTCCTTTGGTTCACGATGTCCCCGCCGAAGGCGGCGTACTTTAAAGTACTGCAGCTCGAGCGCACAAGGTGCGCGGGGAATTGTTAGCGGCGCCGTCGTTGTGCTGGCGGTGACCATGGCTGCCTGCTCCTTTGGTTCACGATGTCCCCGCCGAAGGCGGCGTACTTTAAAGTGCTGCAGCTCGAGCGCACCATGTGCGTGGGGAATTGTTAGCGGGGGCGTCGTTGTGCTGGGGGCTGACTGTCCCTAGTGGGTATAGGATAATGTTAATGTACGGGGATCGCTGGGCGGCACGGACTTGGAGGGCCGAAAAGGCCTGTTTCCGGCTGTATGTGTATGATATGATATGATATGATGCCTGCCTGCTCATTTGGTTCATGATGTCCACGCGGCAGGCGGAATATTTTAAAAGCACTGTTCTGTACGAAGTGCACAATGTCCGTTGGGGAAATGCAGCTGGGGGTCGGTCGACCGGCTGACGACGCCTGCCTGCCGATTTGGTTCACGATGTCCCCGCCGAAGGCGGCATACTTGAAAGTACCGCCGTTCGCGGCGCGCAATTTGCGGGGGGAGGAATTGTTAGTGCACGTCTGTGTGCTAGGTGACGATGCTTGCCGACTTGGTTCATGCCGTCCACGCCGAAGACGGCGCCGTTTAAAGTACTGCCGCTCGAGGTGCACAATTTGCGGGGGAATTGTTAATGGGCGTCGGCGTGCTGGGTGACGATGTGGAGATGTGGAACGCCGAGCCAGATCTATCTTATTTGTTTGCTTGGCCCACTGGACTTTGCGTGGGCTTTGCAACACTGTGTGCTAGGTTAAATCACGGCCAATAGAGTGAGTGTTTTTAATGATCCTGATCTGATAAGGGGACTAGAGGTAAAAGAGCCGTTAGGAGGCAGTGATCACAACACGATAAGTTTTACTCTGCAAATGGAAAGGTAGAAGGGAAAATCGGAAGTGTCTGTATTACAGTATAGCAAAGGGGATTACAGAGGCATGAGGCGGGAGCTGGCCAAAATTGACTGGAAGGAGGCCCTAGCAGGGAAGACGGTAGAACAGCAATGGCAGGTATTCCAGGGAATAATGCAGAGGTTGCAGGATCAATTTATTCCAAAGAGGTGGAAAGACTCTAAGGGGAGTAAGAGACACCTGTGGCTGACAAGGGAAGTCAGGGACAGCATAAAAATTAAGGAGAGGAGGTATAACATAGCAAAGAAGAGTGGGAAGACAGAGGATTGGGACTCTTTTAAAGAGCAACAAAAGTTAACTAAAGAGGCAATGCGGGGAGAAAAGATGAGGTGCGAGGGTAAACTAGCCAATAATATAAAGGAGGATAGCAAAAGTTTTTTTAGGTACGTGAAGAGGAAAAAAATAGTCAAGGCAAATGTGGGTCCCTTGAAGACAGAAACGGGGGAATTTATTATGGGGAACAAAGAAATGGCAGACGAGTTAAACCGTTACTTTGGGTCTGTCTTCACTGAGGAAGATACACACAATCTCCCAAATGTTCTAGGGGCCGGAGAACCTAGGGTGATGGAGGAACTGAAGGAAATCCACATTAGGCAGGAAATGGTTTTGGGTAGACTGATGGGACTGAAGGCTGATAAATCCCCAGGGCCTGATGGTCTGCATCCCAGGGTACCTAAGGAGGTGGCTCTAGAAATAGTGGAAGCATTGGAGATCATTTTTCAATGTTCTATATAGATTCAGGATCAGTTCCTGTGGATTGGAGGATAGCAAATGTTATCCCACTTTTTAAGAAGGGAGGGAGAGAGAAAACGGGTAATTATAGACCAGTTAGTCTGACATCAGTGGTGGGGAAGATGCTGGAGTCAATTAGAAAAGACGAAATTGCTGAGCATTTGGATAGCAGTAACAGGATCATTGCGAGTCAGCATGGATTTACGAAGGGGAAATCATGCTTGACAAATCTACTGGAATGTTTTGAGGATGTAACTAGGAAAATTGACAGGGGAGAGTCAGTGGACGTGGTGTACCTCGACTTTCAGAAAGCCTTCGACAAGCTCCCACATAGGAGATTAGTGGGCAAAATTAGGGCACGTGGTATTGGGGGTAGGGTACTGACATGGATAGAAAATTGGTTGACAGACGGAAAGCAAAGAGTGGGTATAAATGGGTCCCTCTCGGAATGGCAGGCAGTGACCAGTGGGGTACCGCAAGGTTCGGTGCTGGGACCCCAGCTATTTACGATATGCATTAATGACTTAGACGGAGGGATTAAAAGTACCATTAGCAAATTTGCAGATGATACTAAGCTGGAGGGTAGTGTGAATTGTGAGGAAGATGCAATAAGGCTGCAGGATGACTTGGACAGGTTGTGTGAGTGGGCGGATACATGGCAGATGCAGTTTAATGTAGATAAGTGCGAGGTTATTCACTTTGGAAGTAAGAGTAGAAAGGCAGATTATTGTCTGAATGGTGTCAAGTTAGGAGGAGGGGGAGTTCAACGAGATCTGGATGTCCTAGTGCATCAGTCAATGAAAGGAAGCATGCAGGTACAGCAGGCAGTGAAGAAAGCCAATGGAATGTTGGCCTTCGTAACCAGAGGAGTTGAGTATAGGAGCAAAGAGGTCCTTCTACAGTTGTAGCGGGCCCTGGTGAGACCGCACCTGGAGTACTGTGTGCAGTTTTGGTCTCCAAATTTGAGGAAGGATATTCTTGCTATGGAGGGCGTGCAGCGTAGGTTCACTAGGTTAATTCCCGGAATGGCGGGACGGTCGTATGTTGAAAGGCTGGAGCGATTGGGCTTGTATACACTGGTATTTAGAAGAATGAGGGGGGATCTTATTGAAACATATACGATAATTAGGGGATTGGACACATTAGAGGCAGGAAACATGTTCCCAATGTTGGGGGAGTCCAGAACAAGGGGCCACCGTTTAAGAATAAGGGGTAGGCCATTTAGAACGGAGATGAGGAAGAACCTTTTCAGTCAGAGAGTGGTGAAGGTGTGGAATTCTCTGCCTCAGAAGGCAGTGGAGGCCAGTTCGTTGGATGCTTTCAAGAGAGAGCTGGATAGAGCTCTTAAGGATAACGGAGTGAGGGGGTATGGGGAGAAGGCAGGAACGGGGTACTGATTGAGAGTGATCAGCCATGATCGCATTGAATGGCGGTGCTGGCTCGAAGGGCTGAATGGCCGACTCCTGCACCTATTGTCTATTGTCTATTGTCTATAATCAACCACTTTATTTTGCCCGTCTTTGTGACTCCTCTTTGACACGTCGATCACCGCTGAGGCTGTTTTACCTGTTTCCCCTATGTACCGTAAGGTACACTCCTTACATTGAACTGCATACACCCCATTATTTCGCTCACGGGTTATCCTCTGTGCTATCCAGTCTCTCCTGTCACCCTGTTCTATGTTTTTGTCTATTACCCAGTGGGAGCAGGCCCCATATTGACATTAATTTGTAACCCTACTGCTCCCCTCGTCTGCTGGTTTTATCACCATCTCATGTTTATCCCTCAGCTCTGCCGTGGTCTCCCTCTCTTTTTTTCTGGTGAGGTTCGGCCTATCCTTTGTCATGGGCATATCCCAGGCTGTTTTAGTAACGTTCTTTTAAAACGTGTCGTGTTTGTTTGGCTTTACCCACGTTCCAGCATTAGAGGCCAATTTTTGCAATGTTTCCTGGGTGGGATTTGCCGGTTTTACAAATGGTGTCACTATCTCACCCTGCTTCCTGATACCCTTATGGGGTCGGCTCTGTTCTTGCAGAACCCTCGGGTGGTGCAGAGTCTGGGCCTTGTTATCAATATCTTGCCCTGCTTCCCGATACCCTTGCGGGTTCGGCTCTGTTCTTGCAGATCCCTCAGGTGGTGCAGAGTCTGGGCGGCATCGTCACCCAGCACACCGACGCCCACTGAAAATTACCCACGCACAGTGCGCGCCTGGAGCGGCAGTAGTTCAAACTACCCCTACCCCTACCCCTACCCCTACCGCTACCCCTACCCCTACCCCTACCCCTAACCCTAACCCTAACCCTAACCCTAACCCTAACCCTAACCCTAACCCTAACCCTAACCCTAACCCTAACCCTAACCCTAACCCTAACCCTAACCCTAACCCTAACCCTAACCCTAACCCTGACCCTAATGCAGGCAGAGTTATTTATAAAGTGGCCCAGACTCTGCACCACCTGAGGGTTTTGTAACAGAACCAACCCCATAAGGGTTTCAGGAAGCAGGGCAAGATATTGATAACAAGGCGCAGACTCTGCACCACCTCAGGGTTCTGCAAGAACAGAGCCGACCCCATAAGGGCATCAGGAATCAGGGCAAGATATTGATAAAATGGCCCAGACTCTGCACCACCTGAGGGTTCTGCAAGAACAGAGCCGACCCCATAAGGGCATCAGGAAGCAGGGCAAGATATTGGTAACAAGGCCCACGGGGAAGGCGGCATACTTTGGGGTTATTTTGTAGTGAGTTTTGAAGGCATGTGCTAGTGTTACGCATACCGAGGGCGCGCAAAGTTCGGCGCGCCCGGGCCAAAACGCCTCTGCTGGCCGCGGCCGAGTCGGCCGACGGATTGCCACGGACTTGCTTGACGACCTGTCACTCTCCGTGCATCGGTTGCACGCCCGGTTCGTCCTTTCCATTTGTTTCATGATGTACACGCGGCAGGCGGAATATTTTAAAAGCACTGTTCTGTTCGAAGTGCACAATGGCCGTTGGGGCAATGCAACTGGGGGTCGGTCGACCGGCTGACGACGCCTGCCTGCCGATTTGGTTCACGATGTCCCCGCCGAAGGCGGCATACTTGAAAGTACTGCCGTTCGCGGCGCGCAATTTGCAGGGGGGAGGAATTGTTAGTGGACGTCTGTGTGCTGGGTGACGATGCTTGCCGACTTGGTTCATGCCGTCCACGCCGAAGACGGCGCCGTTTAAAGTACTGCCGCTCGAGGTGCACAATTTGCGGGGGAATTGTTATTGGGCGTCGGCGTGCTGGGTGACGATGTGGAGATGAGGAACGCCGAGCCAGATCTATCTTATTTGTTTGCTTGGGCCACTGGACTTTGCATGGGCTTTGCATCATTGTGTGCTACGTTAAATCACGGCCAATTGAGTGAGTATTTTTTATTCAACCACTCTATTTTGCCCGTCTTTGTGACTCCTCTATGACACGCCGATCACCGCTGACGTGTTAATCTGCGTGTTAGGTATCTCGGGGGTCAGTTGGACGGACAGATGTGTAAGGGTTTTGTTCGGAAGGATCGTTGAGTGTAAACGGTGAACGGGGGTTAAAGGCCCTGAGGTTTCAATCCTCTAAAGAATGTAAAAGGTCTGACGCGTTAGCTAGCAGCTAATGAGGTGAACCTAGCAGCTAATGAGGCTCTCTCTCTCTCACGGCCCCGGGACTCCCTCCCTCCCTCCTCCCTCTTGGAACCCTCCCTGCGTGGGGGGGGGGGGGGGGGGGGGGGGGGGGCACGAAGAAAAAGAGGGTATAAGAAGAATCCAGTGGAAGGAGTAGGGACTGGGGGCGAGGTCAGACAGCCTATCCGGCTAATAAAGCATCATGAGGTTAGGTATAAACTCTGATGACTGCATAAACTCGCCCCTAATGGGGGGGGGGGGGCACTCTCTCCCCCACCCCTCTCTCCCCAGTGCCACTCCCTCCGACCCCCCCCCCACTCTCTTCGTGTCGCTGGGCCCGCCCGGCACGGCCCCGAGGATCACTCCCCGCGCGGCAACGGGACACCGGGTCGCCGGGCCCGCAGGGTCGTCAGTCGGGCGGGGGGGGGGGGAGGGTGGCCATGCCAGCAGCAGGAGAGGTTTCCAACGAACCCGCGACCGCAGCAGGACCGCCCTCGGCAGACATTTGGACCCAGCGGGTCCGTTCGGGATGGTTGCCGGGCCCGCAGCAGAGGTTTCCTTCCACCCAACGGGGGGGGGGGGGGGGGGGGGCGGGGCTGCCCATCTTCCCGCTCGAAGCAACGGCCTCACCCTAACGGCCTCACCCTAACAACCCTCACCCTGACCCTAAACCGCTCGGTTCATGACTTCTCTCCGTTTGGTTCATGAATTCGCCATTTAGTTCACGACTTCTCCTGTTGGTTCCTGACTTCTACCTCGTGGTTCGTGATTCCGGCGGGTAGGTGGGGTGCCCGGATACTCTCGGCGAAAGGTGTTCAAGTGGCAACGGCGGTCCCGTAGATAAGACGGGTTCGGATGCTCGAGCGTGTCGAGTAAGCGCCGGATCGGCGCCGGGCGCCCCCGGCCGGCTGGCTTGCCCCCCCCCACCCCCCCCCCCCCCCCTGGCGGCAGAAACGTGTATCGCGCCAGTGCCGCCGCTGAGGTCGAGATTGGCCGCCTCGACCGTTCGAAGCGTCGCAATTCCGGCGGGACTTCCGAACGCTCGTACCGCCAAGTCAGCCGCGACATTCGAGAATTGCACTAAGTCCGAAAGCTGGCGTCGCTTCTTTTTTGCCCGCCGCAGGTTAACGATTTGACGGCGGAAGTCGAGGAGGTCCGATGTGCGGCCTTCAGCGGGGCCGCGGCGCGCCTTTCCCGCCAGGCCTATCGGCCCGTCTCCCGCCGGCCAGAAAATGGCATTTCTTGTCCGGGCGGTCCCGATCACGGTTAACGACTTACCACCGGAAGTCTCTATGACCCCGCAGTTTGCGGCCCCGCGGCGGGCGTCAGTGCGACACGACCGGACGGACGACCGGGCCGACTCCCGCCGACCTCAAAACGGTTTGTTTTGCGCGAAGATGGAGGTGGCGTGCCCGGAGATTTTCGGGAACACGATTTTCAGAGACACTTAGAAAAGATTGTGTGGTGAGGTGCAAAAATGTCAGGGAAGAAAAACCGAAGGGACACAAAAAGATCGGTAAAAGTAGCGCGACTCTGGGCGAGAGTCGGCGGACTCATTGACGGACATTGGTAATACAGTGAGAGTATTTTTTGCACCGAGTTCGAAGTGTGTGCCGGGCAGGCACCGAACCCCACCGAGACTGGCCCAGGCTGTGTGTCCTCTTGGAAAAACCCTCTGTTTCCGATCGATCTGGTGCCGCGTGTCTCACCGCAGGAGAGGCCGAGCGGGCCAGCGGACAAACAAAGGCCGCTGGTGTTTCAGGCTCGTT
>NW_027601278.1:255000-260000 GCF_053455715.1 Rhinoraja longicauda | reverse complement strand
TCGGCGTGCTGGGTGACGATGTGGAGATGTGGAACGCCGAGCCAGATCTATCTTATTTGTTTGCTTGGCCCACTGGACTTTGCGTGGGCTTTGCAACACTGTGTGCTAGGTTAAATCACGGCCAATAGAGTGAGTGTTTTTAATGATCCTGATCTGATAAGGGGACTAGAGGTAAAAGAGCCGTTAGGAGGCAGTGATCACAACACGATAAGTTTTACTCTGCAAATGGAAAGGTAGAAGGGAAAATCGGAAGTGTCTGTATTACAGTATAGCAAAGGGGATTACAGAGGCATGAGGCGGGAGCTGGCCAAAATTGACTGGAAGGAGGCCCTAGCAGGGAAGACGGTAGAACAGCAATGGCAGGTATTCCAGGGAATAATGCAGAGGTTGCAGGATCAATTTATTCCAAAGAGGTGGAAAGACTCTAAGGGGAGTAAGAGACACCTGTGGCTGACAAGGGAAGTCAGGGACAGCATAAAAATTAAGGAGAGGAGGTATAACATAGCAAAGAAGAGTGGGAAGACAGAGGATTGGGACTCTTTTAAAGAGCAACAAAAGTTAACTAAAGAGGCAATGCGGGGAGAAAAGATGAGGTGCGAGGGTAAACTAGCCAATAATATAAAGGAGGATAGCAAAAGTTTTTTTAGGTACGTGAAGAGGAAAAAAATAGTCAAGGCAAATGTGGGTCCCTTGAAGACAGAAACGGGGGAATTTATTATGGGGAACAAAGAAATGGCAGACGAGTTAAACCGTTACTTTGGGTCTGTCTTCACTGAGGAAGATACACACAATCTCCCAAATGTTCTAGGGGCCGGAGAACCTAGGGTGATGGAGGAACTGAAGGAAATCCACATTAGGCAGGAAATGGTTTTGGGTAGACTGATGGGACTGAAGGCTGATAAATCCCCAGGGCCTGATGGTCTGCATCCCAGGGTACCTAAGGAGGTGGCTCTAGAAATAGTGGAAGCATTGGAGATCATTTTTCAATGTTCTATATAGATTCAGGATCAGTTCCTGTGGATTGGAGGATAGCAAATGTTATCCCACTTTTTAAGAAGGGAGGGAGAGAGAAAACGGGTAATTATAGACCAGTTAGTCTGACATCAGTGGTGGGGAAGATGCTGGAGTCAATTAGAAAAGACGAAATTGCTGAGCATTTGGATAGCAGTAACAGGATCATTGCGAGTCAGCATGGATTTACGAAGGGGAAATCATGCTTGACAAATCTACTGGAATGTTTTGAGGATGTAACTAGGAAAATTGACAGGGGAGAGTCAGTGGACGTGGTGTACCTCGACTTTCAGAAAGCCTTCGACAAGCTCCCACATAGGAGATTAGTGGGCAAAATTAGGGCACGTGGTATTGGGGGTAGGGTACTGACATGGATAGAAAATTGGTTGACAGACGGAAAGCAAAGAGTGGGTATAAATGGGTCCCTCTCGGAATGGCAGGCAGTGACCAGTGGGGTACCGCAAGGTTCGGTGCTGGGACCCCAGCTATTTACGATATGCATTAATGACTTAGACGGAGGGATTAAAAGTACCATTAGCAAATTTGCAGATGATACTAAGCTGGAGGGTAGTGTGAATTGTGAGGAAGATGCAATAAGGCTGCAGGATGACTTGGACAGGTTGTGTGAGTGGGCGGATACATGGCAGATGCAGTTTAATGTAGATAAGTGCGAGGTTATTCACTTTGGAAGTAAGAGTAGAAAGGCAGATTATTGTCTGAATGGTGTCAAGTTAGGAGGAGGGGGAGTTCAACGAGATCTGGATGTCCTAGTGCATCAGTCAATGAAAGGAAGCATGCAGGTACAGCAGGCAGTGAAGAAAGCCAATGGAATGTTGGCCTTCGTAACCAGAGGAGTTGAGTATAGGAGCAAAGAGGTCCTTCTACAGTTGTAGCGGGCCCTGGTGAGACCGCACCTGGAGTACTGTGTGCAGTTTTGGTCTCCAAATTTGAGGAAGGATATTCTTGCTATGGAGGGCGTGCAGCGTAGGTTCACTAGGTTAATTCCCGGAATGGCGGGACGGTCGTATGTTGAAAGGCTGGAGCGATTGGGCTTGTATACACTGGTATTTAGAAGAATGAGGGGGGATCTTATTGAAACATATACGATAATTAGGGGATTGGACACATTAGAGGCAGGAAACATGTTCCCAATGTTGGGGGAGTCCAGAACAAGGGGCCACCGTTTAAGAATAAGGGGTAGGCCATTTAGAACGGAGATGAGGAAGAACCTTTTCAGTCAGAGAGTGGTGAAGGTGTGGAATTCTCTGCCTCAGAAGGCAGTGGAGGCCAGTTCGTTGGATGCTTTCAAGAGAGAGCTGGATAGAGCTCTTAAGGATAACGGAGTGAGGGGGTATGGGGAGAAGGCAGGAACGGGGTACTGATTGAGAGTGATCAGCCATGATCGCATTGAATGGCGGTGCTGGCTCGAAGGGCTGAATGGCCGACTCCTGCACCTATTGTCTATTGTCTATTGTCTATAATCAACCACTTTATTTTGCCCGTCTTTGTGACTCCTCTTTGACACGTCGATCACCGCTGAGGCTGTTTTACCTGTTTCCCCTATGTACCGTAAGGTACACTCCTTACATTGAACTGCATACACCCCATTATTTCGCTCACGGGTTATCCTCTGTGCTATCCAGTCTCTCCTGTCACCCTGTTCTATGTTTTTGTCTATTACCCAGTGGGAGCAGGCCCCATATTGACATTAATTTGTAACCCTACTGCTCCCCTCGTCTGCTGGTTTTATCACCATCTCATGTTTATCCCTCAGCTCTGCCGTGGTCTCCCTCTCTTTTTTTCTGGTGAGGTTCGGCCTATCCTTTGTCATGGGCATATCCCAGGCTGTTTTAGTAACGTTCTTTTAAAACGTGTCGTGTTTGTTTGGCTTTACCCACGTTCCAGCATTAGAGGCCAATTTTTGCAATGTTTCCTGGGTGGGATTTGCCGGTTTTACAAATGGTGTCACTATCTCACCCTGCTTCCTGATACCCTTATGGGGTCGGCTCTGTTCTTGCAGAACCCTCGGGTGGTGCAGAGTCTGGGCCTTGTTATCAATATCTTGCCCTGCTTCCCGATACCCTTGCGGGTTCGGCTCTGTTCTTGCAGATCCCTCAGGTGGTGCAGAGTCTGGGCGGCATCGTCACCCAGCACACCGACGCCCACTGAAAATTACCCACGCACAGTGCGCGCCTGGAGCGGCAGTAGTTCAAACTACCCCTACCCCTACCCCTACCCCTACCGCTACCCCTACCCCTACCCCTACCCCTAACCCTAACCCTAACCCTAACCCTAACCCTAACCCTAACCCTAACCCTAACCCTAACCCTAACCCTAACCCTAACCCTAACCCTAACCCTAACCCTAACCCTAACCCTAACCCTAACCCTGACCCTAATGCAGGCAGAGTTATTTATAAAGTGGCCCAGACTCTGCACCACCTGAGGGTTTTGTAACAGAACCAACCCCATAAGGGTTTCAGGAAGCAGGGCAAGATATTGATAACAAGGCGCAGACTCTGCACCACCTCAGGGTTCTGCAAGAACAGAGCCGACCCCATAAGGGCATCAGGAATCAGGGCAAGATATTGATAAAATGGCCCAGACCCTGCACCACCTGAGGGTTCTGCAAGAACAGAGCCGACCCCATAAGGGCATCAGGAAGCAGGGCAAGATATTGGTAACAAGGCCCACGGGGAAGGCGGCATACTTTGGGGTTATTTTGTAGTGAGTTTTGAAGGCATGTGCTAGTGTTACGCATACCGAGGGCGCGCAAAGTTCGGCGCGCCCGGGCCAAAACGCCTCTGCTGGCCGCGGCCGAGTCGGCCGACGGATTGCCACGGACTTGCTTGACGACCTGTCACTCTCCGTGCATCGGTTGCACGCCCGGTTCGTCCTTTCCATTTGTTTCATGATGTACACGCGGCAGGCGGAATATTTTAAAAGCACTGTTCTGTTCGAAGTGCACAATGGCCGTTGGGGCAATGCAACTGGGGGTCGGTCGACCGGCTGACGACGCCTGCCTGCCGATTTGGTTCACGATGTCCCCGCCGAAGGCGGCATACTTGAAAGTACTGCCGTTCGCGGCGCGCAATTTGCAGGGGGGAGGAATTGTTAGTGGACGTCTGTGTGCTGGGTGACGATGCTTGCCGACTTGGTTCATGCCGTCCACGCCGAAGACGGCGCCGTTTAAAGTACTGCCGCTCGAGGTGCACAATTTGCGGGGGAATTGTTATTGGGCGTCGGCGTGCTGGGTGACGATGTGGAGATGAGGAACGCCGAGCCAGATCTATCTTATTTGTTTGCTTGGGCCACTGGACTTTGCATGGGCTTTGCATCATTGTGTGCTACGTTAAATCACGGCCAATTGAGTGAGTATTTTTTATTCAACCACTCTATTTTGCCCGTCTTTGTGACTCCTCTATGACACGCCGATCACCGCTGACGTGTTAATCTGCGTGTTAGGTATCTCGGGGGTCAGTTGGACGGACAGATGTGTAAGGGTTTTGTTCGGAAGGATCGTTGAGTGTAAACGGTGAACGGGGGTTAAAGGCCCTGAGGTTTCAATCCTCTAAAGAATGTAAAAGGTCTGACGCGTTAGCTAGCAGCTAATGAGGTGAACCTAGCAGCTAATGAGGCTCTCTCTCTCTCACGGCCCCGGGACTCCCTCCCTCCCTCCTCCCTCTTGGAACCCTCCCTGCGTGGGGGGGGGGGGGGGGGGGGGGGGGCACGAAGAAAAAGAGGGTATAAGAAGAATCCAGTGGAAGGAGTAGGGACTGGGGGCGAGGTCAGACAGCCTATCCGGCTAATAAAGCATCATGAGGTTAGGTATAAACTCTGATGACTGCATAAACTCGCCCCTAATGGGGGGGGGGGGGGCACTCTCTCCCCCACCCCTCTCTCCCCAGTGCCACTCCCTCCGACCCCCCCCCCACTCTCTTCGTGTCGCTGGGCCCGCCCGGCACGGCCCCGAGGATCACTCCCCGCGCG
>NW_027601278.1:235000-242500 GCF_053455715.1 Rhinoraja longicauda | reverse complement strand
CGCGGGGAATTGTTAGCGGCGCCGTGCTTGTGCTGGCGGTGACCATGGCTGCCTGCTCCTTTGGTTCACGATGTCCCCGCCGAAGGCGGCGTACTTTAAAGTACTGCAGCTCGAGCGCACAAGGTGCGCGGGGAATTGTTAGCGGCGCCGTGGTTGTGCTGGCGGTGACCATGGCTGCCTGCTCCTTTGGTTCACGATGTCCCCGCCGAAGGCGGCGTACTTTAAAGTACTGCAGCTCGAGCGCACAAGGTGCGCGGGGAATTGTTAGCGGCGCCGTGCTTGTGCTGGCGGTGACCATGGCTGCCTGCTCCTTTGGTTCACGATGTCCCCGCCGAAGGCGGCGTACTTTAAAGTACTGCAGCTCGAGCGCACAAGGTGCGCGTGGAATTGTTAGCGGCGCCGTGGTTGTGCTGGCGGTGACCATGGCTGCCTGCTCCTTTGGTTCACGATGTCCCCGCCGAAGGCGGCGTACTTTAAAGTACTGCAGCTCGAGCGCACAAGGTGCGCGGGGAATTGTTAGCGGCGCCGTGCTTGTGCTGGCGGTGACCATGGCTGCCTGCTCCTTTGGTTCACGATGTCCCCGCCGAAGGCGGCGTACTTTAAAGTACTGCAGCTCGAGCGCACAAGGTGCGCGTGGAATTGTTAGCGGCGCCGTGGTTGTGCTGGCGGTGACCATGGCTGCCTGCTCCTTTGGTTCACGATGTCCCCGCCGAAGGCGGCGTACTTTAAAGTACTGCAGCTCGAGCGCACAAGGTGCGCGGGGAATTGTTAGCGGCGCCGTCGTTGTGCTGGCGGTGACCATGGCTGCCTGCTCCTTTGGTTCACGATGTCCCCGCCGAAGGCGGCGTACTTTAAAGTGCTGCAGCTCGAGCGCACCATGTGCGTGGGGAATTGTTAGCGGGGGCGTCGTTGTGCTGGGGGCTGACTGTCCCTAGTGGGTATAGGATAATGTTAATGTACGGGGATCGCTGGGCGGCACGGACTTGGAGGGCCGAAAAGGCCTGTTTCCGGCTGTATGTGTATGATATGATATGATATGATGCCTGCCTGCTCATTTGGTTCATGATGTCCACGCGGCAGGCGGAATATTTTAAAAGCACTGTTCTGTACGAAGTGCACAATGTCCGTTGGGGAAATGCAGCTGGGGGTCGGTCGACCGGCTGACGACGCCTGCCTGCCGATTTGGTTCACGATGTCCCCGCCGAAGGCGGCATACTTGAAAGTACCGCCGTTCGCGGCGCGCAATTTGCGGGGGGAGGAATTGTTAGTGCACGTCTGTGTGCTAGGTGACGATGCTTGCCGACTTGGTTCATGCCGTCCACGCCGAAGACGGCGCCGTTTAAAGTACTGCCGCTCGAGGTGCACAATTTGCGGGGGAATTGTTAATGGGCGTCGGCGTGCTGGGTGACGATGTGGAGATGTGGAACGCCGAGCCAGATCTATCTTATTTGTTTGCTTGGCCCACTGGACTTTGCGTGGGCTTTGCAACACTGTGTGCTAGGTTAAATCACGGCCAATAGAGTGAGTGTTTTTAATGATCCTGATCTGATAAGGGGACTAGAGGTAAAAGAGCCGTTAGGAGGCAGTGATCACAACACGATAAGTTTTACTCTGCAAATGGAAAGGTAGAAGGGAAAATCGGAAGTGTCTGTATTACAGTATAGCAAAGGGGATTACAGAGGCATGAGGCGGGAGCTGGCCAAAATTGACTGGAAGGAGGCCCTAGCAGGGAAGACGGTAGAACAGCAATGGCAGGTATTCCAGGGAATAATGCAGAGGTTGCAGGATCAATTTATTCCAAAGAGGTGGAAAGACTCTAAGGGGAGTAAGAGACACCTGTGGCTGACAAGGGAAGTCAGGGACAGCATAAAAATTAAGGAGAGGAGGTATAACATAGCAAAGAAGAGTGGGAAGACAGAGGATTGGGACTCTTTTAAAGAGCAACAAAAGTTAACTAAAGAGGCAATGCGGGGAGAAAAGATGAGGTGCGAGGGTAAACTAGCCAATAATATAAAGGAGGATAGCAAAAGTTTTTTTAGGTACGTGAAGAGGAAAAAAATAGTCAAGGCAAATGTGGGTCCCTTGAAGACAGAAACGGGGGAATTTATTATGGGGAACAAAGAAATGGCAGACGAGTTAAACCGTTACTTTGGGTCTGTCTTCACTGAGGAAGATACACACAATCTCCCAAATGTTCTAGGGGCCGGAGAACCTAGGGTGATGGAGGAACTGAAGGAAATCCACATTAGGCAGGAAATGGTTTTGGGTAGACTGATGGGACTGAAGGCTGATAAATCCCCAGGGCCTGATGGTCTGCATCCCAGGGTACCTAAGGAGGTGGCTCTAGAAATAGTGGAAGCATTGGAGATCATTTTTCAATGTTCTATATAGATTCAGGATCAGTTCCTGTGGATTGGAGGATAGCAAATGTTATCCCACTTTTTAAGAAGGGAGGGAGAGAGAAAACGGGTAATTATAGACCAGTTAGTCTGACATCAGTGGTGGGGAAGATGCTGGAGTCAATTAGAAAAGACGAAATTGCTGAGCATTTGGATAGCAGTAACAGGATCATTGCGAGTCAGCATGGATTTACGAAGGGGAAATCATGCTTGACAAATCTACTGGAATGTTTTGAGGATGTAACTAGGAAAATTGACAGGGGAGAGTCAGTGGACGTGGTGTACCTCGACTTTCAGAAAGCCTTCGACAAGCTCCCACATAGGAGATTAGTGGGCAAAATTAGGGCACGTGGTATTGGGGGTAGGGTACTGACATGGATAGAAAATTGGTTGACAGACGGAAAGCAAAGAGTGGGTATAAATGGGTCCCTCTCGGAATGGCAGGCAGTGACCAGTGGGGTACCGCAAGGTTCGGTGCTGGGACCCCAGCTATTTACGATATGCATTAATGACTTAGACGGAGGGATTAAAAGTACCATTAGCAAATTTGCAGATGATACTAAGCTGGAGGGTAGTGTGAATTGTGAGGAAGATGCAATAAGGCTGCAGGATGACTTGGACAGGTTGTGTGAGTGGGCGGATACATGGCAGATGCAGTTTAATGTAGATAAGTGCGAGGTTATTCACTTTGGAAGTAAGAGTAGAAAGGCAGATTATTGTCTGAATGGTGTCAAGTTAGGAGGAGGGGGAGTTCAACGAGATCTGGATGTCCTAGTGCATCAGTCAATGAAAGGAAGCATGCAGGTACAGCAGGCAGTGAAGAAAGCCAATGGAATGTTGGCCTTCGTAACCAGAGGAGTTGAGTATAGGAGCAAAGAGGTCCTTCTACAGTTGTAGCGGGCCCTGGTGAGACCGCACCTGGAGTACTGTGTGCAGTTTTGGTCTCCAAATTTGAGGAAGGATATTCTTGCTATGGAGGGCGTGCAGCGTAGGTTCACTAGGTTAATTCCCGGAATGGCGGGACGGTCGTATGTTGAAAGGCTGGAGCGATTGGGCTTGTATACACTGGTATTTAGAAGAATGAGGGGGGATCTTATTGAAACATATACGATAATTAGGGGATTGGACACATTAGAGGCAGGAAACATGTTCCCAATGTTGGGGGAGTCCAGAACAAGGGGCCACCGTTTAAGAATAAGGGGTAGGCCATTTAGAACGGAGATGAGGAAGAACCTTTTCAGTCAGAGAGTGGTGAAGGTGTGGAATTCTCTGCCTCAGAAGGCAGTGGAGGCCAGTTCGTTGGATGCTTTCAAGAGAGAGCTGGATAGAGCTCTTAAGGATAACGGAGTGAGGGGGTATGGGGAGAAGGCAGGAACGGGGTACTGATTGAGAGTGATCAGCCATGATCGCATTGAATGGCGGTGCTGGCTCGAAGGGCTGAATGGCCGACTCCTGCACCTATTGTCTATTGTCTATTGTCTATAATCAACCACTTTATTTTGCCCGTCTTTGTGACTCCTCTTTGACACGTCGATCACCGCTGAGGCTGTTTTACCTGTTTCCCCTATGTACCGTAAGGTACACTCCTTACATTGAACTGCATACACCCCATTATTTCGCTCACGGGTTATCCTCTGTGCTATCCAGTCTCTCCTGTCACCCTGTTCTATGTTTTTGTCTATTACCCAGTGGGAGCAGGCCCCATATTGACATTAATTTGTAACCCTACTGCTCCCCTCGTCTGCTGGTTTTATCACCATCTCATGTTTATCCCTCAGCTCTGCCGTGGTCTCCCTCTCTTTTTTTCTGGTGAGGTTCGGCCTATCCTTTGTCATGGGCATATCCCAGGCTGTTTTAGTAACGTTCTTTTAAAACGTGTCGTGTTTGTTTGGCTTTACCCACGTTCCAGCATTAGAGGCCAATTTTTGCAATGTTTCCTGGGTGGGATTTGCCGGTTTTACAAATGGTGTCACTATCTCACCCTGCTTCCTGATACCCTTATGGGGTCGGCTCTGTTCTTGCAGAACCCTCGGGTGGTGCAGAGTCTGGGCCTTGTTATCAATATCTTGCCCTGCTTCCCGATACCCTTGCGGGTTCGGCTCTGTTCTTGCAGATCCCTCAGGTGGTGCAGAGTCTGGGCGGCATCGTCACCCAGCACACCGACGCCCACTGAAAATTACCCACGCACAGTGCGCGCCTGGAGCGGCAGTAGTTCAAACTACCCCTACCCCTACCCCTACCCCTACCGCTACCCCTACCCCTACCCCTACCCCTAACCCTAACCCTAACCCTAACCCTAACCCTAACCCTAACCCTAACCCTAACCCTAACCCTAACCCTAACCCTAACCCTAACCCTAACCCTAACCCTAACCCTAACCCTAACCCTGACCCTAATGCAGGCAGAGTTATTTATAAAGTGGCCCAGACTCTGCACCACCTGAGGGTTTTGTAACAGAACCAACCCCATAAGGGTTTCAGGAAGCAGGGCAAGATATTGATAACAAGGCGCAGACTCTGCACCACCTCAGGGTTCTGCAAGAACAGAGCCGACCCCATAAGGGCATCAGGAATCAGGGCAAGATATTGATAAAATGGCCCAGACTCTGCACCACCTGAGGGTTCTGCAAGAACAGAGCCGACCCCATAAGGGCATCAGGAAGCAGGGCAAGATATTGGTAACAAGGCCCACGGGGAAGGCGGCATACTTTGGGGTTATTTTGTAGTGAGTTTTGAAGGCATGTGCTAGTGTTACGCATACCGAGGGCGCGCAAAGTTCGGCGCGCCCGGGCCAAAACGCCTCTGCTGGCCGCGGCCGAGTCGGCCGACGGATTGCCACGGACTTGCTTGACGACCTGTCACTCTCCGTGCATCGGTTGCACGCCCGGTTCGTCCTTTCCATTTGTTTCATGATGTACACGCGGCAGGCGGAATATTTTAAAAGCACTGTTCTGTTCGAAGTGCACAATGGCCGTTGGGGCAATGCAACTGGGGGTCGGTCGACCGGCTGACGACGCCTGCCTGCCGATTTGGTTCACGATGTCCCCGCCGAAGGCGGCATACTTGAAAGTACTGCCGTTCGCGGCGCGCAATTTGCAGGGGGGAGGAATTGTTAGTGGACGTCTGTGTGCTGGGTGACGATGCTTGCCGACTTGGTTCATGCCGTCCACGCCGAAGACGGCGCCGTTTAAAGTACTGCCGCTCGAGGTGCACAATTTGCGGGGGAATTGTTATTGGGCGTCGGCGTGCTGGGTGACGATGTGGAGATGAGGAACGCCGAGCCAGATCTATCTTATTTGTTTGCTTGGGCCACTGGACTTTGCATGGGCTTTGCATCATTGTGTGCTACGTTAAATCACGGCCAATTGAGTGAGTATTTTTTATTCAACCACTCTATTTTGCCCGTCTTTGTGACTCCTCTATGACACGCCGATCACCGCTGACGTGTTAATCTGCGTGTTAGGTATCTCGGGGGTCAGTTGGACGGACAGATGTGTAAGGGTTTTGTTCGGAAGGATCGTTGAGTGTAAACGGTGAACGGGGGTTAAAGGCCCTGAGGTTTCAATCCTCTAAAGAATGTAAAAGGTCTGACGCGTTAGCTAGCAGCTAATGAGGTGAACCTAGCAGCTAATGAGGCTCTCTCTCTCTCACGGCCCCGGGACTCCCTCCCTCCCTCCTCCCTCTTGGAACCCTCCCTGCGTGGGGGGGGGGCACGAAGAAAAAGAGGGTATAAGAAGAATCCAGTGGAAGGAGTAGGGACTGGGGGCGAGGTCAGACAGCCTATCCGGCTAATAAAGCATCATGAGGTTAGGTATAAACTCTGATGACTGCATAAACTCGCCCCTAATGGGGGGGGGGGGGGCACTCTCTCCCCCACCCCTCTCTCCCCAGTGCCACTCCCTCCGACCCCCCCCCCACTCTCTTCGTGTCGCTGGGCCCGCCCGGCACGGCCCCGAGGATCACTCCCCGCGCGGCAACGGGACACCGGGTCGCCGGGCCCGCAGGGTCGTCAGTCGGGCGGGGGGGGGGGAGGGTGGCCATGCCAGCAGCAGGAGAGGTTTCCAACGAACCCGCGACCGCAGCAGGACCGCCCTCGGCAGACATTTGGACCCAGCGGGTCCGTTCGGGATGGTTGCCGGGCCCGCAGCAGAGGTTTCCTTCCACCCAACGGGGGGGGGGGGGGGGGGGGGGGGCGGGGCTGCCCATCTTCCCGCTCGAAGCAACGGCCTCACCCTAACGGCCTCACCCTAACAACCCTCACCCTGACCCTAAACCGCTCGGTTCATGACTTCTCTCCGTTTGGTTCATGAATTCGCCATTTAGTTCACGACTTCTCCTGTTGGTTCCTGACTTCTACCTCGTGGTTCGTGATTCCGGCGGGTAGGTGGGGTGCCCGGATACTCTCGGCGAAAGGTGTTCAAGTGGCAACGGCGGTCCCGTAGATAAGACGGGTTCGGATGCTCGAGCGTGTCGAGTAAGCGCCGGATCGGCGCCGGGCGCCCCCGGCCGGCTGGCTTGCCCCCCCCCCACCCCCCCCCCCCCCCCTGGCGGCAGAAACGTGTATCGCGCCAGTGCCGCCGCTGAGGTCGAGATTGGCCGCCTCGACCGTTCGAAGCGTCGCAATTCCGGCGGGACTTCCGAACGCTCGTACCGCCAAGTCAGCCGCGACATTCGAGAATTGCACTAAGTCCGAAAGCTGGCGTCGCTTCTTTTTTGCCCGCCGCAGGTTAACGATTTGACGGCGGAAGTCGAGGAGGTCCGATGTGCGGCCTTCAGCGGGGCCGCGGCGCGCCTTTCCCGCCAGGCCTATCGGCCCGTCTCCCGCCGGCCAGAAAATGGCATTTCTTGTCCGGGCGGTCCCGATCACGGTTAACGACTTACCACCGGAAGTCTCTATGACCCCGCAGTTTGCGGCCCCGCGGCGGGCGTCAGTGCGACACGACCGGACGGACGACCGGGCCGACTCCCGCCGACCTCAAAACGGTTTGTTTTGCGCGAAGATGGAGGTGGCGTGCCCGGAGATTTTCGGGAACACGATTTTCAGAGACACTTAGAAAAGATTGTGTGGTGAGGTGCAAAAATGTCAGGGAAGAAAAACCGAA
>NW_027601278.1:217500-222500 GCF_053455715.1 Rhinoraja longicauda | reverse complement strand
AAGCACTGTTCTGTACGAAGTGCACAATGTCCGTTGGGGAAATGCAGCTGGGGGTCGGTCGACCGGCTGACGACGCCTGCCTGCCGATTTGGTTCACGATGTCCCCGCCGAAGGCGGCATACTTGAAAGTACCGCCGTTCGCGGCGCGCAATTTGCGGGGGGAGGAATTGTTAGTGCACGTCTGTGTGCTAGGTGACGATGCTTGCCGACTTGGTTCATGCCGTCCACGCCGAAGACGGCGCCGTTTAAAGTACTGCCGCTCGAGGTGCACAATTTGCGGGGGAATTGTTAATGGGCGTCGGCGTGCTGGGTGACGATGTGGAGATGTGGAACGCCGAGCCAGATCTATCTTATTTGTTTGCTTGGCCCACTGGACTTTGCGTGGGCTTTGCAACACTGTGTGCTAGGTTAAATCACGGCCAATAGAGTGAGTGTTTTTAATGATCCTGATCTGATAAGGGGACTAGAGGTAAAAGAGCCGTTAGGAGGCAGTGATCACAACACGATAAGTTTTACTCTGCAAATGGAAAGGTAGAAGGGAAAATCGGAAGTGTCTGTATTACAGTATAGCAAAGGGGATTACAGAGGCATGAGGCGGGAGCTGGCCAAAATTGACTGGAAGGAGGCCCTAGCAGGGAAGACGGTAGAACAGCAATGGCAGGTATTCCAGGGAATAATGCAGAGGTTGCAGGATCAATTTATTCCAAAGAGGTGGAAAGACTCTAAGGGGAGTAAGAGACACCTGTGGCTGACAAGGGAAGTCAGGGACAGCATAAAAATTAAGGAGAGGAGGTATAACATAGCAAAGAAGAGTGGGAAGACAGAGGATTGGGACTCTTTTAAAGAGCAACAAAAGTTAACTAAAGAGGCAATGCGGGGAGAAAAGATGAGGTGCGAGGGTAAACTAGCCAATAATATAAAGGAGGATAGCAAAAGTTTTTTTAGGTACGTGAAGAGGAAAAAAATAGTCAAGGCAAATGTGGGTCCCTTGAAGACAGAAACGGGGGAATTTATTATGGGGAACAAAGAAATGGCAGACGAGTTAAACCGTTACTTTGGGTCTGTCTTCACTGAGGAAGATACACACAATCTCCCAAATGTTCTAGGGGCCGGAGAACCTAGGGTGATGGAGGAACTGAAGGAAATCCACATTAGGCAGGAAATGGTTTTGGGTAGACTGATGGGACTGAAGGCTGATAAATCCCCAGGGCCTGATGGTCTGCATCCCAGGGTACCTAAGGAGGTGGCTCTAGAAATAGTGGAAGCATTGGAGATCATTTTTCAATGTTCTATATAGATTCAGGATCAGTTCCTGTGGATTGGAGGATAGCAAATGTTATCCCACTTTTTAAGAAGGGAGGGAGAGAGAAAACGGGTAATTATAGACCAGTTAGTCTGACATCAGTGGTGGGGAAGATGCTGGAGTCAATTAGAAAAGACGAAATTGCTGAGCATTTGGATAGCAGTAACAGGATCATTGCGAGTCAGCATGGATTTACGAAGGGGAAATCATGCTTGACAAATCTACTGGAATGTTTTGAGGATGTAACTAGGAAAATTGACAGGGGAGAGTCAGTGGACGTGGTGTACCTCGACTTTCAGAAAGCCTTCGACAAGCTCCCACATAGGAGATTAGTGGGCAAAATTAGGGCACGTGGTATTGGGGGTAGGGTACTGACATGGATAGAAAATTGGTTGACAGACGGAAAGCAAAGAGTGGGTATAAATGGGTCCCTCTCGGAATGGCAGGCAGTGACCAGTGGGGTACCGCAAGGTTCGGTGCTGGGACCCCAGCTATTTACGATATGCATTAATGACTTAGACGGAGGGATTAAAAGTACCATTAGCAAATTTGCAGATGATACTAAGCTGGAGGGTAGTGTGAATTGTGAGGAAGATGCAATAAGGCTGCAGGATGACTTGGACAGGTTGTGTGAGTGGGCGGATACATGGCAGATGCAGTTTAATGTAGATAAGTGCGAGGTTATTCACTTTGGAAGTAAGAGTAGAAAGGCAGATTATTGTCTGAATGGTGTCAAGTTAGGAGGAGGGGGAGTTCAACGAGATCTGGATGTCCTAGTGCATCAGTCAATGAAAGGAAGCATGCAGGTACAGCAGGCAGTGAAGAAAGCCAATGGAATGTTGGCCTTCGTAACCAGAGGAGTTGAGTATAGGAGCAAAGAGGTCCTTCTACAGTTGTAGCGGGCCCTGGTGAGACCGCACCTGGAGTACTGTGTGCAGTTTTGGTCTCCAAATTTGAGGAAGGATATTCTTGCTATGGAGGGCGTGCAGCGTAGGTTCACTAGGTTAATTCCCGGAATGGCGGGACGGTCGTATGTTGAAAGGCTGGAGCGATTGGGCTTGTATACACTGGTATTTAGAAGAATGAGGGGGGATCTTATTGAAACATATACGATAATTAGGGGATTGGACACATTAGAGGCAGGAAACATGTTCCCAATGTTGGGGGAGTCCAGAACAAGGGGCCACCGTTTAAGAATAAGGGGTAGGCCATTTAGAACGGAGATGAGGAAGAACCTTTTCAGTCAGAGAGTGGTGAAGGTGTGGAATTCTCTGCCTCAGAAGGCAGTGGAGGCCAGTTCGTTGGATGCTTTCAAGAGAGAGCTGGATAGAGCTCTTAAGGATAACGGAGTGAGGGGGTATGGGGAGAAGGCAGGAACGGGGTACTGATTGAGAGTGATCAGCCATGATCGCATTGAATGGCGGTGCTGGCTCGAAGGGCTGAATGGCCGACTCCTGCACCTATTGTCTATTGTCTATTGTCTATAATCAACCACTTTATTTTGCCCGTCTTTGTGACTCCTCTTTGACACGTCGATCACCGCTGAGGCTGTTTTACCTGTTTCCCCTATGTACCGTAAGGTACACTCCTTACATTGAACTGCATACACCCCATTATTTCGCTCACGGGTTATCCTCTGTGCTATCCAGTCTCTCCTGTCACCCTGTTCTATGTTTTTGTCTATTACCCAGTGGGAGCAGGCCCCATATTGACATTAATTTGTAACCCTACTGCTCCCCTCGTCTGCTGGTTTTATCACCATCTCATGTTTATCCCTCAGCTCTGCCGTGGTCTCCCTCTCTTTTTTTCTGGTGAGGTTCGGCCTATCCTTTGTCATGGGCATATCCCAGGCTGTTTTAGTAACGTTCTTTTAAAACGTGTCGTGTTTGTTTGGCTTTACCCACGTTCCAGCATTAGAGGCCAATTTTTGCAATGTTTCCTGGGTGGGATTTGCCGGTTTTACAAATGGTGTCACTATCTCACCCTGCTTCCTGATACCCTTATGGGGTCGGCTCTGTTCTTGCAGAACCCTCGGGTGGTGCAGAGTCTGGGCCTTGTTATCAATATCTTGCCCTGCTTCCCGATACCCTTGCGGGTTCGGCTCTGTTCTTGCAGATCCCTCAGGTGGTGCAGAGTCTGGGCGGCATCGTCACCCAGCACACCGACGCCCACTGAAAATTACCCACGCACAGTGCGCGCCTGGAGCGGCAGTAGTTCAAACTACCCCTACCCCTACCCCTACCCCTACCGCTACCCCTACCCCTACCCCTACCCCTAACCCTAACCCTAACCCTAACCCTAACCCTAACCCTAACCCTAACCCTAACCCTAACCCTAACCCTAACCCTAACCCTAACCCTAACCCTAACCCTAACCCTAACCCTAACCCTAACCCTGACCCTAATGCAGGCAGAGTTATTTATAAAGTGGCCCAGACTCTGCACCACCTGAGGGTTTTGTAACAGAACCAACCCCATAAGGGTTTCAGGAAGCAGGGCAAGATATTGATAACAAGGCGCAGACTCTGCACCACCTCAGGGTTCTGCAAGAACAGAGCCGACCCCATAAGGGCATCAGGAATCAGGGCAAGATATTGATAAAATGGCCCAGACTCTGCACCACCTGAGGGTTCTGCAAGAACAGAGCCGACCCCATAAGGGCATCAGGAAGCAGGGCAAGATATTGGTAACAAGGCCCACGGGGAAGGCGGCATACTTTGGGGTTATTTTGTAGTGAGTTTTGAAGGCATGTGCTAGTGTTACGCATACCGAGGGCGCGCAAAGTTCGGCGCGCCCGGGCCAAAACGCCTCTGCTGGCCGCGGCCGAGTCGGCCGACGGATTGCCACGGACTTGCTTGACGACCTGTCACTCTCCGTGCATCGGTTGCACGCCCGGTTCGTCCTTTCCATTTGTTTCATGATGTACACGCGGCAGGCGGAATATTTTAAAAGCACTGTTCTGTTCGAAGTGCACAATGGCCGTTGGGGCAATGCAACTGGGGGTCGGTCGACCGGCTGACGACGCCTGCCTGCCGATTTGGTTCACGATGTCCCCGCCGAAGGCGGCATACTTGAAAGTACTGCCGTTCGCGGCGCGCAATTTGCAGGGGGGAGGAATTGTTAGTGGACGTCTGTGTGCTGGGTGACGATGCTTGCCGACTTGGTTCATGCCGTCCACGCCGAAGACGGCGCCGTTTAAAGTACTGCCGCTCGAGGTGCACAATTTGCGGGGGAATTGTTATTGGGCGTCGGCGTGCTGGGTGACGATGTGGAGATGAGGAACGCCGAGCCAGATCTATCTTATTTGTTTGCTTGGGCCACTGGACTTTGCATGGGCTTTGCATCATTGTGTGCTACGTTAAATCACGGCCAATTGAGTGAGTATTTTTTATTCAACCACTCTATTTTGCCCGTCTTTGTGACTCCTCTATGACACGCCGATCACCGCTGACGTGTTAATCTGCGTGTTAGGTATCTCGGGGGTCAGTTGGACGGACAGATGTGTAAGGGTTTTGTTCGGAAGGATCGTTGAGTGTAAACGGTGAACGGGGGTTAAAGGCCCTGAGGTTTCAATCCTCTAAAGAATGTAAAAGGTCTGACGCGTTAGCTAGCAGCTAATGAGGTGAACCTAGCAGCTAATGAGGCTCTCTCTCTCTCACGGCCCCGGGACTCCCTCCCTCCCTCCTCCCTCTTGGAAC
>NW_027601278.1:197500-205000 GCF_053455715.1 Rhinoraja longicauda | reverse complement strand
GACCATGGCTGCCTGCTCCTTTGGTTCACGATGTCCCCGCCGAAGGCGGCGAACTTTAAAGTACTGCAGCTCGAGCGCACAAGGTGCGCGGGGAATTGTTAGCGGCGCCGTGCTTGTGCTGGCGGTGACCATGGCTGCCTGCTCCTTTGGTTCACGATGTCCCCGCCGAAGGCGGCGTACTTTAAAGTACTGCAGCTCGAGCGCACAAGGTGCGCGGGGAATTGTTAGCGGCGCCGTGGTTGTGCTGGCGGTGACCATGGCTGCCTGCTCCTTTGGTTCACGATGTCCCCGCCGAAGGCGGCGTACTTTAAAGTACTGCAGCTCGAGCGCACAAGGTGCGCGGGGAATTGTTAGCGGCGCCGTGCTTGTGCTGGCGGTGACCATGGCTGCCTGCTCCTTTGGTTCACGATGTCCCCGCCGAAGGCGGCGTACTTTAAAGTACTGCAGCTCGAGCGCACAAGGTGCGCGTGGAATTGTTAGCGGCGCCGTGGTTGTGCTGGCGGTGACCATGGCTGCCTGCTCCTTTGGTTCACGATGTCCCCGCCGAAGGCGGCGTACTTTAAAGTACTGCAGCTCGAGCGCACAAGGTGCGCGGGGAATTGTTAGCGGCGCCGTGCTTGTGCTGGCGGTGACCATGGCTGCCTGCTCCTTTGGTTCACGATGTCCCCGCCGAAGGCGGCGTACTTTAATGTACTGCAGCTCGAGCGCACAAGGTGCGCGGGGAATTGTTAGCGGCGCCGTGGTTGTGCTGGCGGTGACCATGGCTGCCTGCTCCTTTGGTTCACGATGTCCCCGCCGAAGGCGGCGTACTTTAAAGTACTGCAGCTCGAGCGCACAAGGTGCGCGGGGAATTGTTAGCGGCGCCGTGCTTGTGCTGGCGGTGACCATGGCTGCCTGCTCCTTTGGTTCACGATGTCCCCGCCGAAGGCGGCGTACTTTAAAGTACTGCAGCTCGAGCGCACAAGGTGCGCGTGGAATTGTTAGCGGCGCCGTGGTTGTGCTGGCGGTGACCATGGCTGCCTGCTCCTTTGGTTCACGATGTCCCCGCCGAAGGCGGCGTACTTTAAAGTACTGCAGCTCGAGCGCACAAGGTGCGCGGGGAATTGTTAGCGGCGCCGTGCTTGTGCTGGCGGTGACCATGGCTGCCTGCTCCTTTGGTTCACGATGTCCCCGCCGAAGGCGGCGTACTTTAAAGTACTGCAGCTCGAGCGCACAAGGTGCGCGTGGAATTGTTAGCGGCGCCGTGGTTGTGCTGGCGGTGACCATGGCTGCCTGCTCCTTTGGTTCACGATGTCCCCGCCGAAGGCGGCGTACTTTAAAGTACTGCAGCTCGAGCGCACAAGGTGCGCGGGGAATTGTTAGCGGCGCCGTCGTTGTGCTGGCGGTGACCATGGCTGCCTGCTCCTTTGGTTCACGATGTCCCCGCCGAAGGCGGCGTACTTTAAAGTGCTGCAGCTCGAGCGCACCATGTGCGTGGGGAATTGTTAGCGGGGGCGTCGTTGTGCTGGGGGCTGACTGTCCCTAGTGGGTATAGGATAATGTTAATGTACGGGGATCGCTGGGCGGCACGGACTTGGAGGGCCGAAAAGGCCTGTTTCCGGCTGTATGTGTATGATATGATATGATATGATGCCTGCCTGCTCATTTGGTTCATGATGTCCACGCGGCAGGCGGAATATTTTAAAAGCACTGTTCTGTACGAAGTGCACAATGTCCGTTGGGGAAATGCAGCTGGGGGTCGGTCGACCGGCTGACGACGCCTGCCTGCCGATTTGGTTCACGATGTCCCCGCCGAAGGCGGCATACTTGAAAGTACCGCCGTTCGCGGCGCGCAATTTGCGGGGGGAGGAATTGTTAGTGCACGTCTGTGTGCTAGGTGACGATGCTTGCCGACTTGGTTCATGCCGTCCACGCCGAAGACGGCGCCGTTTAAAGTACTGCCGCTCGAGGTGCACAATTTGCGGGGGAATTGTTAATGGGCGTCGGCGTGCTGGGTGACGATGTGGAGATGTGGAACGCCGAGCCAGATCTATCTTATTTGTTTGCTTGGCCCACTGGACTTTGCGTGGGCTTTGCAACACTGTGTGCTAGGTTAAATCACGGCCAATAGAGTGAGTGTTTTTAATGATCCTGATCTGATAAGGGGACTAGAGGTAAAAGAGCCGTTAGGAGGCAGTGATCACAACACGATAAGTTTTACTCTGCAAATGGAAAGGTAGAAGGGAAAATCGGAAGTGTCTGTATTACAGTATAGCAAAGGGGATTACAGAGGCATGAGGCGGGAGCTGGCCAAAATTGACTGGAAGGAGGCCCTAGCAGGGAAGACGGTAGAACAGCAATGGCAGGTATTCCAGGGAATAATGCAGAGGTTGCAGGATCAATTTATTCCAAAGAGGTGGAAAGACTCTAAGGGGAGTAAGAGACACCTGTGGCTGACAAGGGAAGTCAGGGACAGCATAAAAATTAAGGAGAGGAGGTATAACATAGCAAAGAAGAGTGGGAAGACAGAGGATTGGGACTCTTTTAAAGAGCAACAAAAGTTAACTAAAGAGGCAATGCGGGGAGAAAAGATGAGGTGCGAGGGTAAACTAGCCAATAATATAAAGGAGGATAGCAAAAGTTTTTTTAGGTACGTGAAGAGGAAAAAAATAGTCAAGGCAAATGTGGGTCCCTTGAAGACAGAAACGGGGGAATTTATTATGGGGAACAAAGAAATGGCAGACGAGTTAAACCGTTACTTTGGGTCTGTCTTCACTGAGGAAGATACACACAATCTCCCAAATGTTCTAGGGGCCGGAGAACCTAGGGTGATGGAGGAACTGAAGGAAATCCACATTAGGCAGGAAATGGTTTTGGGTAGACTGATGGGACTGAAGGCTGATAAATCCCCAGGGCCTGATGGTCTGCATCCCAGGGTACCTAAGGAGGTGGCTCTAGAAATAGTGGAAGCATTGGAGATCATTTTTCAATGTTCTATATAGATTCAGGATCAGTTCCTGTGGATTGGAGGATAGCAAATGTTATCCCACTTTTTAAGAAGGGAGGGAGAGAGAAAACGGGTAATTATAGACCAGTTAGTCTGACATCAGTGGTGGGGAAGATGCTGGAGTCAATTAGAAAAGACGAAATTGCTGAGCATTTGGATAGCAGTAACAGGATCATTGCGAGTCAGCATGGATTTACGAAGGGGAAATCATGCTTGACAAATCTACTGGAATGTTTTGAGGATGTAACTAGGAAAATTGACAGGGGAGAGTCAGTGGACGTGGTGTACCTCGACTTTCAGAAAGCCTTCGACAAGCTCCCACATAGGAGATTAGTGGGCAAAATTAGGGCACGTGGTATTGGGGGTAGGGTACTGACATGGATAGAAAATTGGTTGACAGACGGAAAGCAAAGAGTGGGTATAAATGGGTCCCTCTCGGAATGGCAGGCAGTGACCAGTGGGGTACCGCAAGGTTCGGTGCTGGGACCCCAGCTATTTACGATATGCATTAATGACTTAGACGGAGGGATTAAAAGTACCATTAGCAAATTTGCAGATGATACTAAGCTGGAGGGTAGTGTGAATTGTGAGGAAGATGCAATAAGGCTGCAGGATGACTTGGACAGGTTGTGTGAGTGGGCGGATACATGGCAGATGCAGTTTAATGTAGATAAGTGCGAGGTTATTCACTTTGGAAGTAAGAGTAGAAAGGCAGATTATTGTCTGAATGGTGTCAAGTTAGGAGGAGGGGGAGTTCAACGAGATCTGGATGTCCTAGTGCATCAGTCAATGAAAGGAAGCATGCAGGTACAGCAGGCAGTGAAGAAAGCCAATGGAATGTTGGCCTTCGTAACCAGAGGAGTTGAGTATAGGAGCAAAGAGGTCCTTCTACAGTTGTAGCGGGCCCTGGTGAGACCGCACCTGGAGTACTGTGTGCAGTTTTGGTCTCCAAATTTGAGGAAGGATATTCTTGCTATGGAGGGCGTGCAGCGTAGGTTCACTAGGTTAATTCCCGGAATGGCGGGACGGTCGTATGTTGAAAGGCTGGAGCGATTGGGCTTGTATACACTGGTATTTAGAAGAATGAGGGGGGATCTTATTGAAACATATACGATAATTAGGGGATTGGACACATTAGAGGCAGGAAACATGTTCCCAATGTTGGGGGAGTCCAGAACAAGGGGCCACCGTTTAAGAATAAGGGGTAGGCCATTTAGAACGGAGATGAGGAAGAACCTTTTCAGTCAGAGAGTGGTGAAGGTGTGGAATTCTCTGCCTCAGAAGGCAGTGGAGGCCAGTTCGTTGGATGCTTTCAAGAGAGAGCTGGATAGAGCTCTTAAGGATAACGGAGTGAGGGGGTATGGGGAGAAGGCAGGAACGGGGTACTGATTGAGAGTGATCAGCCATGATCGCATTGAATGGCGGTGCTGGCTCGAAGGGCTGAATGGCCGACTCCTGCACCTATTGTCTATTGTCTATTGTCTATAATCAACCACTTTATTTTGCCCGTCTTTGTGACTCCTCTTTGACACGTCGATCACCGCTGAGGCTGTTTTACCTGTTTCCCCTATGTACCGTAAGGTACACTCCTTACATTGAACTGCATACACCCCATTATTTCGCTCACGGGTTATCCTCTGTGCTATCCAGTCTCTCCTGTCACCCTGTTCTATGTTTTTGTCTATTACCCAGTGGGAGCAGGCCCCATATTGACATTAATTTGTAACCCTACTGCTCCCCTCGTCTGCTGGTTTTATCACCATCTCATGTTTATCCCTCAGCTCTGCCGTGGTCTCCCTCTCTTTTTTTCTGGTGAGGTTCGGCCTATCCTTTGTCATGGGCATATCCCAGGCTGTTTTAGTAACGTTCTTTTAAAACGTGTCGTGTTTGTTTGGCTTTACCCACGTTCCAGCATTAGAGGCCAATTTTTGCAATGTTTCCTGGGTGGGATTTGCCGGTTTTACAAATGGTGTCACTATCTCACCCTGCTTCCTGATACCCTTATGGGGTCGGCTCTGTTCTTGCAGAACCCTCGGGTGGTGCAGAGTCTGGGCCTTGTTATCAATATCTTGCCCTGCTTCCCGATACCCTTGCGGGTTCGGCTCTGTTCTTGCAGATCCCTCAGGTGGTGCAGAGTCTGGGCGGCATCGTCACCCAGCACACCGACGCCCACTGAAAATTACCCACGCACAGTGCGCGCCTGGAGCGGCAGTAGTTCAAACTACCCCTACCCCTACCCCTACCCCTACCGCTACCCCTACCCCTACCCCTACCCCTAACCCTAACCCTAACCCTAACCCTAACCCTAACCCTAACCCTAACCCTAACCCTAACCCTAACCCTAACCCTAACCCTAACCCTAACCCTAACCCTAACCCTAACCCTAACCCTAACCCTAGACCCTAATGCAGGCAGAGTTATTTATAAAGTGGCCCAGACTCTGCACCACCTGAGGGTTTTGTAACAGAACCAACCCCATAAGGGTTTCAGGAAGCAGGGCAAGATATTGATAACAAGGCGCAGACTCTGCACCACCTCAGGGTTCTGCAAGAACAGAGCCGACCCCATAAGGGCATCAGGAATCAGGGCAAGATATTGATAAAATGGCCCAGACTCTGCACCACCTGAGGGTTCTGCAAGAACAGAGCCGACCCCATAAGGGCATCAGGAAGCAGGGCAAGATATTGGTAACAAGGCCCACGGGGAAGGCGGCATACTTTGGGGTTATTTTGTAGTGAGTTTTGAAGGCATGTGCTAGTGTTACGCATACCGAGGGCGCGCAAAGTTCGGCGCGCCCGGGCCAAAACGCCTCTGCTGGCCGCGGCCGAGTCGGCCGACGGATTGCCACGGACTTGCTTGACGACCTGTCACTCTCCGTGCATCGGTTGCACGCCCGGTTCGTCCTTTCCATTTGTTTCATGATGTACACGCGGCAGGCGGAATATTTTAAAAGCACTGTTCTGTTCGAAGTGCACAATGGCCGTTGGGGCAATGCAACTGGGGGTCGGTCGACCGGCTGACGACGCCTGCCTGCCGATTTGGTTCACGATGTCCCCGCCGAAGGCGGCATACTTGAAAGTACTGCCGTTCGCGGCGCGCAATTTGCAGGGGGGAGGAATTGTTAGTGGACGTCTGTGTGCTGGGTGACGATGCTTGCCGACTTGGTTCATGCCGTCCACGCCGAAGACGGCGCCGTTTAAAGTACTGCCGCTCGAGGTGCACAATTTGCGGGGGAATTGTTATTGGGCGTCGGCGTGCTGGGTGACGATGTGGAGATGAGGAACGCCGAGCCAGATCTATCTTATTTGTTTGCTTGGGCCACTGGACTTTGCATGGGCTTTGCATCATTGTGTGCTACGTTAAATCACGGCCAATTGAGTGAGTATTTTTTATTCAACCACTCTATTTTGCCCGTCTTTGTGACTCCTCTATGACACGCCGATCACCGCTGACGTGTTAATCTGCGTGTTAGGTATCTCGGGGGTCAGTTGGACGGACAGATGTGTAAGGGTTTTGTTCGGAAGGATCGTTGAGTGTAAACGGTGAACGGGGGTTAAAGGCCCTGAGGTTTCAATCCTCTAAAGAATGTAAAAGGTCTGACGCGTTAGCTAGCAGCTAATGAGGTGAACCTAGCAGCTAATGAGGCTCTCTCTCTCTCACGGCCCCGGGACTCCCTCCCTCCCTCCTCCCTCTTGGAACCCTCCCTGCGTGGGGGGGGGGCACGAAGAAAAAGAGGGTATAAGAAGAATCCAGTGGAAGGAGTAGGGACTGGGGGCGAGGTCAGACAGCCTATCCGGCTAATAAAGCATCATGAGGTTAGGTATAAACTCTGATGACTGCATAAACTCGCCCCTAATGGGGGGGGGGGGGCACTCTCTCCCCCACCCCTCTCTCCCCAGTGCCACTCCCTCCGACCCCCCCCCCCACTCTCTTCGTGTCGCTGGGCCCGCCCGGCACGGCCCCGAGGATCACTCCCCGCGCGGCAACGGGACACCGGGTCGCCGGGCCCGCAGGGTCGTCAGTCGGGCGGGGGGGGGGGGAGGGTGGCCATGCCAGCAGCAGGAGAGGTTTCCAACGAACCCGCGACCGCAGCAGGACCGCCCTCGGCAGACATTTGGACCCAGCGGGTCCGTTCGGGATGGTTGCCGGGCCCGCAGCAGAGGTTTCCTTCCACCCAACGGGGGGGGGGGGGGGGGGGGGCGGGGCTGCCCATCTTCCCGCTCGAAGCAACGGCCTCACCCTAACGGCCTCACCCTAACAACCCTCACCCTGACCCTAAACCGCTCGGTTCATGACTTCTCTCCGTTTGGTTCATGAATTCGCCATTTAGTTCACGACTTCTCCTGTTGGTTCCTGACTTCTACCTCGTGGTTCGTGATTCCGGCGGGTAGGTGGGGTGCCCGGATACTCTCGGCGAAAGGTGTTCAAGTGGCAACGGCGGTCCCGTAGATAAGACGGGTTCGGATGCTCGAGCGTGTCGAGTAAGCGCCGGATCGGCGCCGGGCGCCCCCGGC
>NW_027601278.1:180000-185000 GCF_053455715.1 Rhinoraja longicauda | reverse complement strand
TATCTTATTTGTTTGCTTGGCCCACTGGACTTTGCGTGGGCTTTGCAACACTGTGTGCTAGGTTAAATCACGGCCAATAGAGTGAGTGTTTTTAATGATCCTGATCTGATAAGGGGACTAGAGGTAAAAGAGCCGTTAGGAGGCAGTGATCACAACACGATAAGTTTTACTCTGCAAATGGAAAGGTAGAAGGGAAAATCGGAAGTGTCTGTATTACAGTATAGCAAAGGGGATTACAGAGGCATGAGGCGGGAGCTGGCCAAAATTGACTGGAAGGAGGCCCTAGCAGGGAAGACGGTAGAACAGCAATGGCAGGTATTCCAGGGAATAATGCAGAGGTTGCAGGATCAATTTATTCCAAAGAGGTGGAAAGACTCTAAGGGGAGTAAGAGACACCTGTGGCTGACAAGGGAAGTCAGGGACAGCATAAAAATTAAGGAGAGGAGGTATAACATAGCAAAGAAGAGTGGGAAGACAGAGGATTGGGACTCTTTTAAAGAGCAACAAAAGTTAACTAAAGAGGCAATGCGGGGAGAAAAGATGAGGTGCGAGGGTAAACTAGCCAATAATATAAAGGAGGATAGCAAAAGTTTTTTTAGGTACGTGAAGAGGAAAAAAATAGTCAAGGCAAATGTGGGTCCCTTGAAGACAGAAACGGGGGAATTTATTATGGGGAACAAAGAAATGGCAGACGAGTTAAACCGTTACTTTGGGTCTGTCTTCACTGAGGAAGATACACACAATCTCCCAAATGTTCTAGGGGCCGGAGAACCTAGGGTGATGGAGGAACTGAAGGAAATCCACATTAGGCAGGAAATGGTTTTGGGTAGACTGATGGGACTGAAGGCTGATAAATCCCCAGGGCCTGATGGTCTGCATCCCAGGGTACCTAAGGAGGTGGCTCTAGAAATAGTGGAAGCATTGGAGATCATTTTTCAATGTTCTATATAGATTCAGGATCAGTTCCTGTGGATTGGAGGATAGCAAATGTTATCCCACTTTTTAAGAAGGGAGGGAGAGAGAAAACGGGTAATTATAGACCAGTTAGTCTGACATCAGTGGTGGGGAAGATGCTGGAGTCAATTAGAAAAGACGAAATTGCTGAGCATTTGGATAGCAGTAACAGGATCATTGCGAGTCAGCATGGATTTACGAAGGGGAAATCATGCTTGACAAATCTACTGGAATGTTTTGAGGATGTAACTAGGAAAATTGACAGGGGAGAGTCAGTGGACGTGGTGTACCTCGACTTTCAGAAAGCCTTCGACAAGCTCCCACATAGGAGATTAGTGGGCAAAATTAGGGCACGTGGTATTGGGGGTAGGGTACTGACATGGATAGAAAATTGGTTGACAGACGGAAAGCAAAGAGTGGGTATAAATGGGTCCCTCTCGGAATGGCAGGCAGTGACCAGTGGGGTACCGCAAGGTTCGGTGCTGGGACCCCAGCTATTTACGATATGCATTAATGACTTAGACGGAGGGATTAAAAGTACCATTAGCAAATTTGCAGATGATACTAAGCTGGAGGGTAGTGTGAATTGTGAGGAAGATGCAATAAGGCTGCAGGATGACTTGGACAGGTTGTGTGAGTGGGCGGATACATGGCAGATGCAGTTTAATGTAGATAAGTGCGAGGTTATTCACTTTGGAAGTAAGAGTAGAAAGGCAGATTATTGTCTGAATGGTGTCAAGTTAGGAGGAGGGGGAGTTCAACGAGATCTGGATGTCCTAGTGCATCAGTCAATGAAAGGAAGCATGCAGGTACAGCAGGCAGTGAAGAAAGCCAATGGAATGTTGGCCTTCGTAACCAGAGGAGTTGAGTATAGGAGCAAAGAGGTCCTTCTACAGTTGTAGCGGGCCCTGGTGAGACCGCACCTGGAGTACTGTGTGCAGTTTTGGTCTCCAAATTTGAGGAAGGATATTCTTGCTATGGAGGGCGTGCAGCGTAGGTTCACTAGGTTAATTCCCGGAATGGCGGGACGGTCGTATGTTGAAAGGCTGGAGCGATTGGGCTTGTATACACTGGTATTTAGAAGAATGAGGGGGGATCTTATTGAAACATATACGATAATTAGGGGATTGGACACATTAGAGGCAGGAAACATGTTCCCAATGTTGGGGGAGTCCAGAACAAGGGGCCACCGTTTAAGAATAAGGGGTAGGCCATTTAGAACGGAGATGAGGAAGAACCTTTTCAGTCAGAGAGTGGTGAAGGTGTGGAATTCTCTGCCTCAGAAGGCAGTGGAGGCCAGTTCGTTGGATGCTTTCAAGAGAGAGCTGGATAGAGCTCTTAAGGATAACGGAGTGAGGGGGTATGGGGAGAAGGCAGGAACGGGGTACTGATTGAGAGTGATCAGCCATGATCGCATTGAATGGCGGTGCTGGCTCGAAGGGCTGAATGGCCGACTCCTGCACCTATTGTCTATTGTCTATTGTCTATAATCAACCACTTTATTTTGCCCGTCTTTGTGACTCCTCTTTGACACGTCGATCACCGCTGAGGCTGTTTTACCTGTTTCCCCTATGTACCGTAAGGTACACTCCTTACATTGAACTGCATACACCCCATTATTTCGCTCACGGGTTATCCTCTGTGCTATCCAGTCTCTCCTGTCACCCTGTTCTATGTTTTTGTCTATTACCCAGTGGGAGCAGGCCCCATATTGACATTAATTTGTAACCCTACTGCTCCCCTCGTCTGCTGGTTTTATCACCATCTCATGTTTATCCCTCAGCTCTGCCGTGGTCTCCCTCTCTTTTTTTCTGGTGAGGTTCGGCCTATCCTTTGTCATGGGCATATCCCAGGCTGTTTTAGTAACGTTCTTTTAAAACGTGTCGTGTTTGTTTGGCTTTACCCACGTTCCAGCATTAGAGGCCAATTTTTGCAATGTTTCCTGGGTGGGATTTGCCGGTTTTACAAATGGTGTCACTATCTCACCCTGCTTCCTGATACCCTTATGGGGTCGGCTCTGTTCTTGCAGAACCCTCGGGTGGTGCAGAGTCTGGGCCTTGTTATCAATATCTTGCCCTGCTTCCCGATACCCTTGCGGGTTCGGCTCTGTTCTTGCAGATCCCTCAGGTGGTGCAGAGTCTGGGCGGCATCGTCACCCAGCACACCGACGCCCACTGAAAATTACCCACGCACAGTGCGCGCCTGGAGCGGCAGTAGTTCAAACTACCCCTACCCCTACCCCTACCCCTACCGCTACCCCTACCCCTACCCCTACCCCTACCCTAACCCTAACCCTAACCCTAACCCTAACCCTAACCCTAACCCTAACCCTAACCCTAACCCTAACCCTAACCCTAACCCTAACCCTAACCCTAACCCTAACCCTAACCCTAACCCTAACCCTGACCCTAATGCAGGCAGAGTTATTTATAAAGTGGCCCAGACTCTGCACCACCTGAGGGTTTTGTAACAGAACCAACCCCATAAGGGTTTCAGGAAGCAGGGCAAGATATTGATAACAAGGCGCAGACTCTGCACCACCTCAGGGTTCTGCAAGAACAGAGCCGACCCCATAAGGGCATCAGGAATCAGGGCAAGATATTGATAAAATGGCCCAGACTCTGCACCACCTGAGGGTTCTGCAAGAACAGAGCCGACCCCATAAGGGCATCAGGAAGCAGGGCAAGATATTGGTAACAAGGCCCACGGGGAAGGCGGCATACTTTGGGGTTATTTTGTAGTGAGTTTTGAAGGCATGTGCTAGTGTTACGCATACCGAGGGCGCGCAAAGTTCGGCGCGCCCGGGCCAAAACGCCTCTGCTGGCCGCGGCCGAGTCGGCCGACGGATTGCCACGGACTTGCTTGACGACCTGTCACTCTCCGTGCATCGGTTGCACGCCCGGTTCGTCCTTTCCATTTGTTTCATGATGTACACGCGGCAGGCGGAATATTTTAAAAGCACTGTTCTGTTCGAAGTGCACAATGGCCGTTGGGGCAATGCAACTGGGGGTCGGTCGACCGGCTGACGACGCCTGCCTGCCGATTTGGTTCACGATGTCCCCGCCGAAGGCGGCATACTTGAAAGTACTGCCGTTCGCGGCGCGCAATTTGCAGGGGGGAGGAATTGTTAGTGGACGTCTGTGTGCTGGGTGACGATGCTTGCCGACTTGGTTCATGCCGTCCACGCCGAAGACGGCGCCGTTTAAAGTACTGCCGCTCGAGGTGCACAATTTGCGGGGGAATTGTTATTGGGCGTCGGCGTGCTGGGTGACGATGTGGAGATGAGGAACGCCGAGCCAGATCTATCTTATTTGTTTGCTTGGGCCACTGGACTTTGCATGGGCTTTGCATCATTGTGTGCTACGTTAAATCACGGCCAATTGAGTGAGTATTTTTTATTCAACCACTCTATTTTGCCCGTCTTTGTGACTCCTCTATGACACGCCGATCACCGCTGACGTGTTAATCTGCGTGTTAGGTATCTCGGGGGTCAGTTGGACGGACAGATGTGTAAGGGTTTTGTTCGGAAGGATCGTTGAGTGTAAACGGTGAACGGGGGTTAAAGGCCCTGAGGTTTCAATCCTCTAAAGAATGTAAAAGGTCTGACGCGTTAGCTAGCAGCTAATGAGGTGAACCTAGCAGCTAATGAGGCTCTCTCTCTCTCACGGCCCCGGGACTCCCTCCCTCCCTCCTCCCTCTTGGAACCCTCCCTGCGTGGGGGGGGGGCACGAAGAAAAAGAGGGTATAAGAAGAATCCAGTGGAAGGAGTAGGGACTGGGGGCGAGGTCAGACAGCCTATCCGGCTAATAAAGCATCATGAGGTTAGGTATAAACTCTGATGACTGCATAAACTCGCCCCTAATGGGGGGGGGGGGCACTCTCTCCCCCACCCCTCTCTCCCCAGTGCCACTCCCTCCGACCCCCCCCCCACTCTCTTCGTGTCGCTGGGCCCGCCCGGCACGGCCCCGAGGATCACTCCCCGCGCGGCAACGGGACACCGGGTCGCCGGGCCCGCAGGGTCGTCAGTCGGGCGGGGGGGGGGGAGG
>NW_027601278.1:160000-165000 GCF_053455715.1 Rhinoraja longicauda | reverse complement strand
TTAATGTACGGGGATCGCTGGGCGGCACGGACTTGGAGGGCCGAAAAGGCCTGTTTCCGGCTGTATGTGTATGATATGATATGATATGATGCCTGCCTGCTCATTTGGTTCATGATGTCCACGCGGCAGGCGGAATATTTTAAAAGCACTGTTCTGTACGAAGTGCACAATGTCCGTTGGGGAAATGCAGCTGGGGGTCGGTCGACCGGCTGACGACGCCTGCCTGCCGATTTGGTTCACGATGTCCCCGCCGAAGGCGGCATACTTGAAAGTACCGCCGTTCGCGGCGCGCAATTTGCGGGGGGAGGAATTGTTAGTGCACGTCTGTGTGCTAGGTGACGATGCTTGCCGACTTGGTTCATGCCGTCCACGCCGAAGACGGCGCCGTTTAAAGTACTGCCGCTCGAGGTGCACAATTTGCGGGGGAATTGTTAATGGGCGTCGGCGTGCTGGGTGACGATGTGGAGATGTGGAACGCCGAGCCAGATCTATCTTATTTGTTTGCTTGGCCCACTGGACTTTGCGTGGGCTTTGCAACACTGTGTGCTAGGTTAAATCACGGCCAATAGAGTGAGTGTTTTTAATGATCCTGATCTGATAAGGGGACTAGAGGTAAAAGAGCCGTTAGGAGGCAGTGATCACAACACGATAAGTTTTACTCTGCAAATGGAAAGGTAGAAGGGAAAATCGGAAGTGTCTGTATTACAGTATAGCAAAGGGGATTACAGAGGCATGAGGCGGGAGCTGGCCAAAATTGACTGGAAGGAGGCCCTAGCAGGGAAGACGGTAGAACAGCAATGGCAGGTATTCCAGGGAATAATGCAGAGGTTGCAGGATCAATTTATTCCAAAGAGGTGGAAAGACTCTAAGGGGAGTAAGAGACACCTGTGGCTGACAAGGGAAGTCAGGGACAGCATAAAAATTAAGGAGAGGAGGTATAACATAGCAAAGAAGAGTGGGAAGACAGAGGATTGGGACTCTTTTAAAGAGCAACAAAAGTTAACTAAAGAGGCAATGCGGGGAGAAAAGATGAGGTGCGAGGGTAAACTAGCCAATAATATAAAGGAGGATAGCAAAAGTTTTTTTAGGTACGTGAAGAGGAAAAAAATAGTCAAGGCAAATGTGGGTCCCTTGAAGACAGAAACGGGGGAATTTATTATGGGGAACAAAGAAATGGCAGACGAGTTAAACCGTTACTTTGGGTCTGTCTTCACTGAGGAAGATACACACAATCTCCCAAATGTTCTAGGGGCCGGAGAACCTAGGGTGATGGAGGAACTGAAGGAAATCCACATTAGGCAGGAAATGGTTTTGGGTAGACTGATGGGACTGAAGGCTGATAAATCCCCAGGGCCTGATGGTCTGCATCCCAGGGTACCTAAGGAGGTGGCTCTAGAAATAGTGGAAGCATTGGAGATCATTTTTCAATGTTCTATATAGATTCAGGATCAGTTCCTGTGGATTGGAGGATAGCAAATGTTATCCCACTTTTTAAGAAGGGAGGGAGAGAGAAAACGGGTAATTATAGACCAGTTAGTCTGACATCAGTGGTGGGGAAGATGCTGGAGTCAATTAGAAAAGACGAAATTGCTGAGCATTTGGATAGCAGTAACAGGATCATTGCGAGTCAGCATGGATTTACGAAGGGGAAATCATGCTTGACAAATCTACTGGAATGTTTTGAGGATGTAACTAGGAAAATTGACAGGGGAGAGTCAGTGGACGTGGTGTACCTCGACTTTCAGAAAGCCTTCGACAAGCTCCCACATAGGAGATTAGTGGGCAAAATTAGGGCACGTGGTATTGGGGGTAGGGTACTGACATGGATAGAAAATTGGTTGACAGACGGAAAGCAAAGAGTGGGTATAAATGGGTCCCTCTCGGAATGGCAGGCAGTGACCAGTGGGGTACCGCAAGGTTCGGTGCTGGGACCCCAGCTATTTACGATATGCATTAATGACTTAGACGGAGGGATTAAAAGTACCATTAGCAAATTTGCAGATGATACTAAGCTGGAGGGTAGTGTGAATTGTGAGGAAGATGCAATAAGGCTGCAGGATGACTTGGACAGGTTGTGTGAGTGGGCGGATACATGGCAGATGCAGTTTAATGTAGATAAGTGCGAGGTTATTCACTTTGGAAGTAAGAGTAGAAAGGCAGATTATTGTCTGAATGGTGTCAAGTTAGGAGGAGGGGGAGTTCAACGAGATCTGGATGTCCTAGTGCATCAGTCAATGAAAGGAAGCATGCAGGTACAGCAGGCAGTGAAGAAAGCCAATGGAATGTTGGCCTTCGTAACCAGAGGAGTTGAGTATAGGAGCAAAGAGGTCCTTCTACAGTTGTAGCGGGCCCTGGTGAGACCGCACCTGGAGTACTGTGTGCAGTTTTGGTCTCCAAATTTGAGGAAGGATATTCTTGCTATGGAGGGCGTGCAGCGTAGGTTCACTAGGTTAATTCCCGGAATGGCGGGACGGTCGTATGTTGAAAGGCTGGAGCGATTGGGCTTGTATACACTGGTATTTAGAAGAATGAGGGGGGATCTTATTGAAACATATACGATAATTAGGGGATTGGACACATTAGAGGCAGGAAACATGTTCCCAATGTTGGGGGAGTCCAGAACAAGGGGCCACCGTTTAAGAATAAGGGGTAGGCCATTTAGAACGGAGATGAGGAAGAACCTTTTCAGTCAGAGAGTGGTGAAGGTGTGGAATTCTCTGCCTCAGAAGGCAGTGGAGGCCAGTTCGTTGGATGCTTTCAAGAGAGAGCTGGATAGAGCTCTTAAGGATAACGGAGTGAGGGGGTATGGGGAGAAGGCAGGAACGGGGTACTGATTGAGAGTGATCAGCCATGATCGCATTGAATGGCGGTGCTGGCTCGAAGGGCTGAATGGCCGACTCCTGCACCTATTGTCTATTGTCTATTGTCTATAATCAACCACTTTATTTTGCCCGTCTTTGTGACTCCTCTTTGACACGTCGATCACCGCTGAGGCTGTTTTACCTGTTTCCCCTATGTACCGTAAGGTACACTCCTTACATTGAACTGCATACACCCCATTATTTCGCTCACGGGTTATCCTCTGTGCTATCCAGTCTCTCCTGTCACCCTGTTCTATGTTTTTGTCTATTACCCAGTGGGAGCAGGCCCCATATTGACATTAATTTGTAACCCTACTGCTCCCCTCGTCTGCTGGTTTTATCACCATCTCATGTTTATCCCTCAGCTCTGCCGTGGTCTCCCTCTCTTTTTTTCTGGTGAGGTTCGGCCTATCCTTTGTCATGGGCATATCCCAGGCTGTTTTAGTAACGTTCTTTTAAAACGTGTCGTGTTTGTTTGGCTTTACCCACGTTCCAGCATTAGAGGCCAATTTTTGCAATGTTTCCTGGGTGGGATTTGCCGGTTTTACAAATGGTGTCACTATCTCACCCTGCTTCCTGATACCCTTATGGGGTCGGCTCTGTTCTTGCAGAACCCTCGGGTGGTGCAGAGTCTGGGCCTTGTTATCAATATCTTGCCCTGCTTCCCGATACCCTTGCGGGTTCGGCTCTGTTCTTGCAGATCCCTCAGGTGGTGCAGAGTCTGGGCGGCATCGTCACCCAGCACACCGACGCCCACTGAAAATTACCCACGCACAGTGCGCGCCTGGAGCGGCAGTAGTTCAAACTACCCCTACCCCTACCCCTACCCCTACCGCTACCCCTACCCCTACCCCTACCCCTAACCCTAACCCTAACCCTAACCCTAACCCTAACCCTAACCCTAACCCTAACCCTAACCCTAACCCTAACCCTAACCCTAACCCTAACCCTAACCCTAACCCTAACCCTAACCCTAACCCTGACCCTAATGCAGGCAGAGTTATTTATAAAGTGGCCCAGACTCTGCACCACCTGAGGGTTTTGTAACAGAACCAACCCCATAAGGGTTTCAGGAAGCAGGGCAAGATATTGATAACAAGGCGCAGACTCTGCACCACCTCAGGGTTCTGCAAGAACAGAGCCGACCCCATAAGGGCATCAGGAATCAGGGCAAGATATTGATAAAATGGCCCAGACTCTGCACCACCTGAGGGTTCTGCAAGAACAGAGCCGACCCCATAAGGGCATCAGGAAGCAGGGCAAGATATTGGTAACAAGGCCCACGGGGAAGGCGGCATACTTTGGGGTTATTTTGTAGTGAGTTTTGAAGGCATGTGCTAGTGTTACGCATACCGAGGGCGCGCAAAGTTCGGCGCGCCCGGGCCAAAACGCCTCTGCTGGCCGCGGCCGAGTCGGCCGACGGATTGCCACGGACTTGCTTGACGACCTGTCACTCTCCGTGCATCGGTTGCACGCCCGGTTCGTCCTTTCCATTTGTTTCATGATGTACACGCGGCAGGCGGAATATTTTAAAAGCACTGTTCTGTTCGAAGTGCACAATGGCCGTTGGGGCAATGCAACTGGGGGTCGGTCGACCGGCTGACGACGCCTGCCTGCCGATTTGGTTCACGATGTCCCCGCCGAAGGCGGCATACTTGAAAGTACTGCCGTTCGCGGCGCGCAATTTGCAGGGGGGAGGAATTGTTAGTGGACGTCTGTGTGCTGGGTGACGATGCTTGCCGACTTGGTTCATGCCGTCCACGCCGAAGACGGCGCCGTTTAAAGTACTGCCGCTCGAGGTGCACAATTTGCGGGGGAATTGTTATTGGGCGTCGGCGTGCTGGGTGACGATGTGGAGATGAGGAACGCCGAGCCAGATCTATCTTATTTGTTTGCTTGGGCCACTGGACTTTGCATGGGCTTTGCATCATTGTGTGCTACGTTAAATCACGGCCAATTGAGTGAGTATTTTTTATTCAACCACTCTATTTTGCCCGTCTTTGTGACTCCTCTATGACACGCCGATCACCGCTGACGTGTTAATCTGCGTGTTAGGTATCTCGGGGGTCAGTTGGACGGACAGATGTGTAAGGGTTTTGTTCGGAAGGATCGTTGAGTGTAAACGGTGAACGGGGGTTA
>NW_027601278.1:140000-145000 GCF_053455715.1 Rhinoraja longicauda | reverse complement strand
ATGGGCGTCGGCGTGCTGGGTGACGATGTGGAGATGTGGAACGCCGAGCCAGATCTATCTTATTTGTTTGCTTGGCCCACTGGACTTTGCGTGGGCTTTGCAACACTGTGTGCTAGGTTAAATCACGGCCAATAGAGTGAGTGTTTTTAATGATCCTGATCTGATAAGGGGACTAGAGGTAAAAGAGCCGTTAGGAGGCAGTGATCACAACACGATAAGTTTTACTCTGCAAATGGAACGGTAGAAGGGAAAATCGGAAGTGTCTGTATTACAGTATAGCAAAGGGGATTACAGAGGCATGAGGCGGGAGCTGGCCAAAATTGACTGGAAGGAGGCCCTAGCAGGGAAGACGGTAGAACAGCAATGGCAGGTATTCCAGGGAATAATGCAGAGGTTGCAGGATCAATTTATTCCAAAGAGGTGGAAAGACTCTAAGGGGAGTAAGAGACACCTGTGGCTGACAAGGGAAGTCAGGGACAGCATAAAAATTAAGGAGAGGAGGTATAACATAGCAAAGAAGAGTGGGAAGACAGAGGATTGGGACTCTTTTAAAGAGCAACAAAAGTTAACTAAAGAGGCAATGCGGGGAGAAAAGATGAGGTGCGAGGGTAAACTAGCCAATAATATAAAGGAGGATAGCAAAAGTTTTTTTAGGTACGTGAAGAGGAAAAAAATAGTCAAGGCAAATGTGGGTCCCTTGAAGACAGAAACGGGGGAATTTATTATGGGGAACAAAGAAATGGCAGACGAGTTAAACCGTTACTTTGGGTCTGTCTTCACTGAGGAAGATACACACAATCTCCCAAATGTTCTAGGGGCCGGAGAACCTAGGGTGATGGAGGAACTGAAGGAAATCCACATTAGGCAGGAAATGGTTTTGGGTAGACTGATGGGACTGAAGGCTGATAAATCCCCAGGGCCTGATGGTCTGCATCCCAGGGTACCTAAGGAGGTGGCTCTAGAAATAGTGGAAGCATTGGAGATCATTTTTCAATGTTCTATATAGATTCAGGATCAGTTCCTGTGGATTGGAGGATAGCAAATGTTATCCCACTTTTTAAGAAGGGAGGGAGAGAGAAAACGGGTAATTATAGACCAGTTAGTCTGACATCAGTGGTGGGGAAGATGCTGGAGTCAATTAGAAAAGACGAAATTGCTGAGCATTTGGATAGCAGTAACAGGATCATTGCGAGTCAGCATGGATTTACGAAGGGGAAATCATGCTTGACAAATCTACTGGAATGTTTTGAGGATGTAACTAGGAAAATTGACAGGGGAGAGTCAGTGGACGTGGTGTACCTCGACTTTCAGAAAGCCTTCGACAAGCTCCCACATAGGAGATTAGTGGGCAAAATTAGGGCACGTGGTATTGGGGGTAGGGTACTGACATGGATAGAAAATTGGTTGACAGACGGAAAGCAAAGAGTGGGTATAAATGGGTCCCTCTCGGAATGGCAGGCAGTGACCAGTGGGGTACCGCAAGGTTCGGTGCTGGGACCCCAGCTATTTACGATATGCATTAATGACTTAGACGGAGGGATTAAAAGTACCATTAGCAAATTTGCAGATGATACTAAGCTGGAGGGTAGTGTGAATTGTGAGGAAGATGCAATAAGGCTGCAGGATGACTTGGACAGGTTGTGTGAGTGGGCGGATACATGGCAGATGCAGTTTAATGTAGATAAGTGCGAGGTTATTCACTTTGGAAGTAAGAGTAGAAAGGCAGATTATTGTCTGAATGGTGTCAAGTTAGGAGGAGGGGGAGTTCAACGAGATCTGGATGTCCTAGTGCATCAGTCAATGAAAGGAAGCATGCAGGTACAGCAGGCAGTGAAGAAAGCCAATGGAATGTTGGCCTTCGTAACCAGAGGAGTTGAGTATAGGAGCAAAGAGGTCCTTCTACAGTTGTAGCGGGCCCTGGTGAGACCGCACCTGGAGTACTGTGTGCAGTTTTGGTCTCCAAATTTGAGGAAGGATATTCTTGCTATGGAGGGCGTGCAGCGTAGGTTCACTAGGTTAATTCCCGGAATGGCGGGACGGTCGTATGTTGAAAGGCTGGAGCGATTGGGCTTGTATACACTGGTATTTAGAAGAATGAGGGGGGATCTTATTGAAACATATACGATAATTAGGGGATTGGACACATTAGAGGCAGGAAACATGTTCCCAATGTTGGGGGAGTCCAGAACAAGGGGCCACCGTTTAAGAATAAGGGGTAGGCCATTTAGAACGGAGATGAGGAAGAACCTTTTCAGTCAGAGAGTGGTGAAGGTGTGGAATTCTCTGCCTCAGAAGGCAGTGGAGGCCAGTTCGTTGGATGCTTTCAAGAGAGAGCTGGATAGAGCTCTTAAGGATAACGGAGTGAGGGGGTATGGGGAGAAGGCAGGAACGGGGTACTGATTGAGAGTGATCAGCCATGATCGCATTGAATGGCGGTGCTGGCTCGAAGGGCTGAATGGCCGACTCCTGCACCTATTGTCTATTGTCTATTGTCTATAATCAACCACTTTATTTTGCCCGTCTTTGTGACTCCTCTTTGACACGTCGATCACCGCTGAGGCTGTTTTACCTGTTTCCCCTATGTACCGTAAGGTACACTCCTTACATTGAACTGCATACACCCCATTATTTCGCTCACGGGTTATCCTCTGTGCTATCCAGTCTCTCCTGTCACCCTGTTCTATGTTTTTGTCTATTACCCAGTGGGAGCAGGCCCCATATTGACATTAATTTGTAACCCTACTGCTCCCCTCGTCTGCTGGTTTTATCACCATCTCATGTTTATCCCTCAGCTCTGCCGTGGTCTCCCTCTCTTTTTTTCTGGTGAGGTTCGGCCTATCCTTTGTCATGGGCATATCCCAGGCTGTTTTAGTAACGTTCTTTTAAAACGTGTCGTGTTTGTTTGGCTTTACCCACGTTCCAGCATTAGAGGCCAATTTTTGCAATGTTTCCTGGGTGGGATTTGCCGGTTTTACAAATGGTGTCACTATCTCACCCTGCTTCCTGATACCCTTATGGGGTCGGCTCTGTTCTTGCAGAACCCTCGGGTGGTGCAGAGTCTGGGCCTTGTTATCAATATCTTGCCCTGCTTCCCGATACCCTTGCGGGTTCGGCTCTGTTCTTGCAGATCCCTCAGGTGGTGCAGAGTCTGGGCGGCATCGTCACCCAGCACACCGACGCCCACTGAAAATTACCCACGCACAGTGCGCGCCTGGAGCGGCAGTAGTTCAAACTACCCCTACCCCTACCCCTACCCCTACCGCTACCCCTACCCCTACCCCTACCCCTAACCCTAACCCTAACCCTAACCCTAACCCTAACCCTAACCCTAACCCTAACCCTAACCCTAACCCTAACCCTAACCCTAACCCTAACCCTAACCCTAACCCTAACCCTAACCCTAACCCTGACCCTAATGCAGGCAGAGTTATTTATAAAGTGGCCCAGACTCTGCACCACCTGAGGGTTTTGTAACAGAACCAACCCCATAAGGGTTTCAGGAAGCAGGGCAAGATATTGATAACAAGGCGCAGACTCTGCACCACCTCAGGGTTCTGCAAGAACAGAGCCGACCCCATAAGGGCATCAGGAATCAGGGCAAGATATTGATAAAATGGCCCAGACTCTGCACCACCTGAGGGTTCTGCAAGAACAGAGCCGACCCCATAAGGGCATCAGGAAGCAGGGCAAGATATTGGTAACAAGGCCCACGGGGAAGGCGGCATACTTTGGGGTTATTTTGTAGTGAGTTTTGAAGGCATGTGCTAGTGTTACGCATACCGAGGGCGCGCAAAGTTCGGCGCGCCCGGGCCAAAACGCCTCTGCTGGCCGCGGCCGAGTCGGCCGACGGATTGCCACGGACTTGCTTGACGACCTGTCACTCTCCGTGCATCGGTTGCACGCCCGGTTCGTCCTTTCCATTTGTTTCATGATGTACACGCGGCAGGCGGAATATTTTAAAAGCACTGTTCTGTTCGAAGTGCACAATGGCCGTTGGGGCAATGCAACTGGGGGTCGGTCGACCGGCTGACGACGCCTGCCTGCCGATTTGGTTCACGATGTCCCCGCCGAAGGCGGCATACTTGAAAGTACTGCCGTTCGCGGCGCGCAATTTGCAGGGGGGAGGAATTGTTAGTGGACGTCTGTGTGCTGGGTGACGATGCTTGCCGACTTGGTTCATGCCGTCCACGCCGAAGACGGCGCCGTTTAAAGTACTGCCGCTCGAGGTGCACAATTTGCGGGGGAATTGTTATTGGGCGTCGGCGTGCTGGGTGACGATGTGGAGATGAGGAACGCCGAGCCAGATCTATCTTATTTGTTTGCTTGGGCCACTGGACTTTGCATGGGCTTTGCATCATTGTGTGCTACGTTAAATCACGGCCAATTGAGTGAGTATTTTTTATTCAACCACTCTATTTTGCCCGTCTTTGTGACTCCTCTATGACACGCCGATCACCGCTGACGTGTTAATCTGCGTGTTAGGTATCTCGGGGGTCAGTTGGACGGACAGATGTGTAAGGGTTTTGTTCGGAAGGATCGTTGAGTGTAAACGGTGAACGGGGGTTAAAGGCCCTGAGGTTTCAATCCTCTAAAGAATGTAAAAGGTCTGACGCGTTAGCTAGCAGCTAATGAGGTGAACCTAGCAGCTAATGAGGCTCTCTCTCTCTCACGGCCCCGGGACTCCCTCCCTCCCTCCTCCCTCTTGGAACCCTCCCTGCGTGGGGGGGGGGCACGAAGAAAAAGAGGGTATAAGAAGAATCCAGTGGAAGGAGTAGGGACTGGGGGCGAGGTCAGACAGCCTATCCGGCTAATAAAGCATCATGAGGTTAGGTATAAACTCTGATGACTGCATAAACTCGCCCCTAATGGGGGGGGGGGGGCACTCTCTCCCCCACCCCTCTCTCCCCAGTGCCACTCCCTCCGACCCCCCCCCCACTCTCTTCGTGTCGCTGGGCCCGCCCGGCACGGCCCCGAGGATCACTCCCCGCGCGGCAACGGGA
>NW_027601278.1:120000-127500 GCF_053455715.1 Rhinoraja longicauda | reverse complement strand
GGGGAATTGTTAGCGGCGCCGTGCTTGTGCTGGCGGTGACCATGGCTGCCTGCTCCTTTGGTTCACGATGTCCCCGCCGAAGGCGGCGTACTTTAAAGTACTGCAGCTCGAGCGCACAAGGTGCGCGGGGAATTGTTAGCGGCGCCGTGGTTGTGCTGGCGGTGACCATGGCTGCCTGCTCCTTTGGTTCACGATGTCCCCGCCGAAGGCGGCGTACTTTAAAGTACTGCAGCTCGAGCGCACAAGGTGCGCGGGGAATTGTTAGCGGCGCCGTGCTTGTGCTGGCGGTGACCATGGCTGCCTGCTCCTTTGGTTCACGATGTCCCCGCCGAAGGCGGCGTACTTTAAAGTACTGCAGCTCGAGCGCACAAGGTGCGCGTGGAATTGTTAGCGGCGCCGTGGTTGTGCTGGCGGTGACCATGGCTGCCTGCTCCTTTGGTTCACGATGTCCCCGCCGAAGGCGGCGTACTTTAAAGTACTGCAGCTCGAGCGCACAAGGTGCGCGGGGAATTGTTAGCGGCGCCGTGCTTGTGCTGGCGGTGACCATGGCTGCCTGCTCCTTTGGTTCACGATGTCCCCGCCGAAGGCGGCGTACTTTAAAGTACTGCAGCTCGAGCGCACAAGGTGCGCGTGGAATTGTTAGCGGCGCCGTGGTTGTGCTGGCGGTGACCATGGCTGCCTGCTCCTTTGGTTCACGATGTCCCCGCCGAAGGCGGCGTACTTTAAAGTACTGCAGCTCGAGCGCACAAGGTGCGCGGGGAATTGTTAGCGGCGCCGTCGTTGTGCTGGCGGTGACCATGGCTGCCTGCTCCTTTGGTTCACGATGTCCCCGCCGAAGGCGGCGTACTTTAAAGTGCTGCAGCTCGAGCGCACCATGTGCGTGGGGAATTGTTAGCGGGGGCGTCGTTGTGCTGGGGGCTGACTGTCCCTAGTGGGTATAGGATAATGTTAATGTACGGGGATCGCTGGGCGGCACGGACTTGGAGGGCCGAAAAGGCCTGTTTCCGGCTGTATGTGTATGATATGATATGATATGATGCCTGCCTGCTCATTTGGTTCATGATGTCCACGCGGCAGGCGGAATATTTTAAAAGCACTGTTCTGTACGAAGTGCACAATGTCCGTTGGGGAAATGCAGCTGGGGGTCGGTCGACCGGCTGACGACGCCTGCCTGCCGATTTGGTTCACGATGTCCCCGCCGAAGGCGGCATACTTGAAAGTACCGCCGTTCGCGGCGCGCAATTTGCGGGGGGAGGAATTGTTAGTGCACGTCTGTGTGCTAGGTGACGATGCTTGCCGACTTGGTTCATGCCGTCCACGCCGAAGACGGCGCCGTTTAAAGTACTGCCGCTCGAGGTGCACAATTTGCGGGGGAATTGTTAATGGGCGTCGGCGTGCTGGGTGACGATGTGGAGATGTGGAACGCCGAGCCAGATCTATCTTATTTGTTTGCTTGGCCCACTGGACTTTGCGTGGGCTTTGCAACACTGTGTGCTAGGTTAAATCACGGCCAATAGAGTGAGTGTTTTTAATGATCCTGATCTGATAAGGGGACTAGAGGTAAAAGAGCCGTTAGGAGGCAGTGATCACAACACGATAAGTTTTACTCTGCAAATGGAAAGGTAGAAGGGAAAATCGGAAGTGTCTGTATTACAGTATAGCAAAGGGGATTACAGAGGCATGAGGCGGGAGCTGGCCAAAATTGACTGGAAGGAGGCCCTAGCAGGGAAGACGGTAGAACAGCAATGGCAGGTATTCCAGGGAATAATGCAGAGGTTGCAGGATCAATTTATTCCAAAGAGGTGGAAAGACTCTAAGGGGAGTAAGAGACACCTGTGGCTGACAAGGGAAGTCAGGGACAGCATAAAAATTAAGGAGAGGAGGTATAACATAGCAAAGAAGAGTGGGAAGACAGAGGATTGGGACTCTTTTAAAGAGCAACAAAAGTTAACTAAAGAGGCAATGCGGGGAGAAAAGATGAGGTGCGAGGGTAAACTAGCCAATAATATAAAGGAGGATAGCAAAAGTTTTTTTAGGTACGTGAAGAGGAAAAAAATAGTCAAGGCAAATGTGGGTCCCTTGAAGACAGAAACGGGGGAATTTATTATGGGGAACAAAGAAATGGCAGACGAGTTAAACCGTTACTTTGGGTCTGTCTTCACTGAGGAAGATACACACAATCTCCCAAATGTTCTAGGGGCCGGAGAACCTAGGGTGATGGAGGAACTGAAGGAAATCCACATTAGGCAGGAAATGGTTTTGGGTAGACTGATGGGACTGAAGGCTGATAAATCCCCAGGGCCTGATGGTCTGCATCCCAGGGTACCTAAGGAGGTGGCTCTAGAAATAGTGGAAGCATTGGAGATCATTTTTCAATGTTCTATATAGATTCAGGATCAGTTCCTGTGGATTGGAGGATAGCAAATGTTATCCCACTTTTTAAGAAGGGAGGGAGAGAGAAAACGGGTAATTATAGACCAGTTAGTCTGACATCAGTGGTGGGGAAGATGCTGGAGTCAATTAGAAAAGACGAAATTGCTGAGCATTTGGATAGCAGTAACAGGATCATTGCGAGTCAGCATGGATTTACGAAGGGGAAATCATGCTTGACAAATCTACTGGAATGTTTTGAGGATGTAACTAGGAAAATTGACAGGGGAGAGTCAGTGGACGTGGTGTACCTCGACTTTCAGAAAGCCTTCGACAAGCTCCCACATAGGAGATTAGTGGGCAAAATTAGGGCACGTGGTATTGGGGGTAGGGTACTGACATGGATAGAAAATTGGTTGACAGACGGAAAGCAAAGAGTGGGTATAAATGGGTCCCTCTCGGAATGGCAGGCAGTGACCAGTGGGGTACCGCAAGGTTCGGTGCTGGGACCCCAGCTATTTACGATATGCATTAATGACTTAGACGGAGGGATTAAAAGTACCATTAGCAAATTTGCAGATGATACTAAGCTGGAGGGTAGTGTGAATTGTGAGGAAGATGCAATAAGGCTGCAGGATGACTTGGACAGGTTGTGTGAGTGGGCGGATACATGGCAGATGCAGTTTAATGTAGATAAGTGCGAGGTTATTCACTTTGGAAGTAAGAGTAGAAAGGCAGATTATTGTCTGAATGGTGTCAAGTTAGGAGGAGGGGGAGTTCAACGAGATCTGGATGTCCTAGTGCATCAGTCAATGAAAGGAAGCATGCAGGTACAGCAGGCAGTGAAGAAAGCCAATGGAATGTTGGCCTTCGTAACCAGAGGAGTTGAGTATAGGAGCAAAGAGGTCCTTCTACAGTTGTAGCGGGCCCTGGTGAGACCGCACCTGGAGTACTGTGTGCAGTTTTGGTCTCCAAATTTGAGGAAGGATATTCTTGCTATGGAGGGCGTGCAGCGTAGGTTCACTAGGTTAATTCCCGGAATGGCGGGACGGTCGTATGTTGAAAGGCTGGAGCGATTGGGCTTGTATACACTGGTATTTAGAAGAATGAGGGGGGATCTTATTGAAACATATACGATAATTAGGGGATTGGACACATTAGAGGCAGGAAACATGTTCCCAATGTTGGGGGAGTCCAGAACAAGGGGCCACCGTTTAAGAATAAGGGGTAGGCCATTTAGAACGGAGATGAGGAAGAACCTTTTCAGTCAGAGAGTGGTGAAGGTGTGGAATTCTCTGCCTCAGAAGGCAGTGGAGGCCAGTTCGTTGGATGCTTTCAAGAGAGAGCTGGATAGAGCTCTTAAGGATAACGGAGTGAGGGGGTATGGGGAGAAGGCAGGAACGGGGTACTGATTGAGAGTGATCAGCCATGATCGCATTGAATGGCGGTGCTGGCTCGAAGGGCTGAATGGCCGACTCCTGCACCTATTGTCTATTGTCTATTGTCTATAATCAACCACTTTATTTTGCCCGTCTTTGTGACTCCTCTTTGACACGTCGATCACCGCTGAGGCTGTTTTACCTGTTTCCCCTATGTACCGTAAGGTACACTCCTTACATTGAACTGCATACACCCCATTATTTCGCTCACGGGTTATCCTCTGTGCTATCCAGTCTCTCCTGTCACCCTGTTCTATGTTTTTGTCTATTACCCAGTGGGAGCAGGCCCCATATTGACATTAATTTGTAACCCTACTGCTCCCCTCGTCTGCTGGTTTTATCACCATCTCATGTTTATCCCTCAGCTCTGCCGTGGTCTCCCTCTCTTTTTTTCTGGTGAGGTTCGGCCTATCCTTTGTCATGGGCATATCCCAGGCTGTTTTAGTAACGTTCTTTTAAAACGTGTCGTGTTTGTTTGGCTTTACCCACGTTCCAGCATTAGAGGCCAATTTTTGCAATGTTTCCTGGGTGGGATTTGCCGGTTTTACAAATGGTGTCACTATCTCACCCTGCTTCCTGATACCCTTATGGGGTCGGCTCTGTTCTTGCAGAACCCTCGGGTGGTGCAGAGTCTGGGCCTTGTTATCAATATCTTGCCCTGCTTCCCGATACCCTTGCGGGTTCGGCTCTGTTCTTGCAGATCCCTCAGGTGGTGCAGAGTCTGGGCGGCATCGTCACCCAGCACACCGACGCCCACTGAAAATTACCCACGCACAGTGCGCGCCTGGAGCGGCAGTAGTTCAAACTACCCCTACCCCTACCCCTACCCCTACCGCTACCCCTACCCCTACCCCTACCCCTAACCCTAACCCTAACCCTAACCCTAACCCTAACCCTAACCCTAACCCTAACCCTAACCCTAACCCTAACCCTAACCCTAACCCTAACCCTAACCCTAACCCTAACCCTAACCCTAACCCTGACCCTAATGCAGGCAGAGTTATTTATAAAGTGGCCCAGACTCTGCACCACCTGAGGGTTTTGTAACAGAACCAACCCCATAAGGGTTTCAGGAAGCAGGGCAAGATATTGATAACAAGGCGCAGACTCTGCACCACCTCAGGGTTCTGCAAGAACAGAGCCGACCCCATAAGGGCATCAGGAATCAGGGCAAGATATTGATAAAATGGCCCAGACTCTGCACCACCTGAGGGTTCTGCAAGAACAGAGCCGACCCCATAAGGGCATCAGGAAGCAGGGCAAGATATTGGTAACAAGGCCCACGGGGAAGGCGGCATACTTTGGGGTTATTTTGTAGTGAGTTTTGAAGGCATGTGCTAGTGTTACGCATACCGAGGGCGCGCAAAGTTCGGCGCGCCCGGGCCAAAACGCCTCTGCTGGCCGCGGCCGAGTCGGCCGACGGATTGCCACGGACTTGCTTGACGACCTGTCACTCTCCGTGCATCGGTTGCACGCCCGGTTCGTCCTTTCCATTTGTTTCATGATGTACACGCGGCAGGCGGAATATTTTAAAAGCACTGTTCTGTTCGAAGTGCACAATGGCCGTTGGGGCAATGCAACTGGGGGTCGGTCGACCGGCTGACGACGCCTGCCTGCCGATTTGGTTCACGATGTCCCCGCCGAAGGCGGCATACTTGAAAGTACTGCCGTTCGCGGCGCGCAATTTGCAGGGGGGAGGAATTGTTAGTGGACGTCTGTGTGCTGGGTGACGATGCTTGCCGACTTGGTTCATGCCGTCCACGCCGAAGACGGCGCCGTTTAAAGTACTGCCGCTCGAGGTGCACAATTTGCGGGGGAATTGTTATTGGGCGTCGGCGTGCTGGGTGACGATGTGGAGATGAGGAACGCCGAGCCAGATCTATCTTATTTGTTTGCTTGGGCCACTGGACTTTGCATGGGCTTTGCATCATTGTGTGCTACGTTAAATCACGGCCAATTGAGTGAGTATTTTTTATTCAACCACTCTATTTTGCCCGTCTTTGTGACTCCTCTATGACACGCCGATCACCGCTGACGTGTTAATCTGCGTGTTAGGTATCTCGGGGGTCAGTTGGACGGACAGATGTGTAAGGGTTTTGTTCGGAAGGATCGTTGAGTGTAAACGGTGAACGGGGGTTAAAGGCCCTGAGGTTTCAATCCTCTAAAGAATGTAAAAGGTCTGACGCGTTAGCTAGCAGCTAATGAGGTGAACCTAGCAGCTAATGAGGCTCTCTCTCTCTCACGGCCCCGGGACTCCCTCCCTCCCTCCTCCCTCTTGGAACCCTCCCTGCGTGGGGGGGGGGCACGAAGAAAAAGAGGGTATAAGAAGAATCCAGTGGAAGGAGTAGGGACTGGGGGCGAGGTCAGACAGCCTATCCGGCTAATAAAGCATCATGAGGTTAGGTATAAACTCTGATGACTGCATAAACTCGCCCCTAATGGGGGGGGGGGGGCACTCTCTCCCCCACCCCTCTCTCCCCAGTGCCACTCCCTCCGACCCCCCCCCCACTCTCTTCGTGTCGCTGGGCCCGCCCGGCACGGCCCCGAGGATCACTCCCCGCGCGGCAACGGGACACCGGGTCGCCGGGCCCGCAGGGTCGTCAGTCGGGCGGGGGGGGGGGAGGGTGGCCATGCCAGCAGCAGGAGAGGTTTCCAACGAACCCGCGACCGCAGCAGGACCGCCCTCGGCAGACATTTGGACCCAGCGGGTCCGTTCGGGATGGTTGCCGGGCCCGCAGCAGAGGTTTCCTTCCACCCAACGGGGGGGGGGGGGGGGGGGGGCGGGGCTGCCCATCTTCCCGCTCGAAGCAACGGCCTCACCCTAACGGCCTCACCCTAACAACCCTCACCCTGACCCTAAACCGCTCGGTTCATGACTTCTCTCCGTTTGGTTCATGAATTCGCCATTTAGTTCACGACTTCTCCTGTTGGTTCCTGACTTCTACCTCGTGGTTCGTGATTCCGGCGGGTAGGTGGGGTGCCCGGATACTCTCGGCGAAAGGTGTTCAAGTGGCAACGGCGGTCCCGTAGATAAGACGGGTTCGGATGCTCGAGCGTGTCGAGTAAGCGCCGGATCGGCGCCGGGCGCCCCCGGCCGGCTGGCTTGCCCCCCCCCACCCCCCCCCCCCCCCCCTGGCGGCAGAAACGTGTATCGCGCCAGTGCCGCCGCTGAGGTCGAGATTGGCCGCCTCGACCGTTCGAAGCGTCGCAATTCCGGCGGGACTTCCGAACGCTCGTACCGCCAAGTCAGCCGCGACATTCGAGAATTGCACTAAGTCCGAAAGCTGGCGTCGCTTCTTTTTTGCCCGCCGCAGGTTAACGATTTGACGGCGGAAGTCGAGGAGGTCCGATGTGCGGCCTTCAGCGGGGCCGCGGCGCGCCTTTCCCGCCAGGCCTATCGGCCCGTCTCCCGCCGGCCAGAAAATGGCATTTCTTGTCCGGGCGGTCCCGATCACGGTTAACGACTTACCACCGGAAGTCTCTATGACCCCGCAGTTTGCGGCCCCGCGGCGGGCGTCAGTGCGACACGACCGGACGGACGACCGGGCCGACTCCCGCCGACCTCAAAACGGTTTGTTTTGCGCGAAGATGGAGGTGGCGTGCCCGGAGATTTTCGGGAACACGATTTTCAGAGACACTTAGAAAAGATTGTGTGGTGAGGTGCAAAAATGTCAGGGAAGAAAAACCGAAG
>NW_027601278.1:102500-107500 GCF_053455715.1 Rhinoraja longicauda | reverse complement strand
TTGGGGAAATGCAGCTGGGGGTCGGTCGACCGGCTGACGACGCCTGCCTGCCGATTTGGTTCACGATGTCCCCGCCGAAGGCGGCATACTTGAAAGTACCGCCGTTCGCGGCGCGCAATTTGCGGGGGGAGGAATTGTTAGTGCACGTCTGTGTGCTAGGTGACGATGCTTGCCGACTTGGTTCATGCCGTCCACGCCGAAGACGGCGCCGTTTAAAGTACTGCCGCTCGAGGTGCACAATTTGCGGGGGAATTGTTAATGGGCGTCGGCGTGCTGGGTGACGATGTGGAGATGTGGAACGCCGAGCCAGATCTATCTTATTTGTTTGCTTGGCCCACTGGACTTTGCGTGGGCTTTGCAACACTGTGTGCTAGGTTAAATCACGGCCAATAGAGTGAGTGTTTTTAATGATCCTGATCTGATAAGGGGACTAGAGGTAAAAGAGCCGTTAGGAGGCAGTGATCACAACACGATAAGTTTTACTCTGCAAATGGAAAGGTAGAAGGGAAAATCGGAAGTGTCTGTATTACAGTATAGCAAAGGGGATTACAGAGGCATGAGGCGGGAGCTGGCCAAAATTGACTGGAAGGAGGCCCTAGCAGGGAAGACGGTAGAACAGCAATGGCAGGTATTCCAGGGAATAATGCAGAGGTTGCAGGATCAATTTATTCCAAAGAGGTGGAAAGACTCTAAGGGGAGTAAGAGACACCTGTGGCTGACAAGGGAAGTCAGGGACAGCATAAAAATTAAGGAGAGGAGGTATAACATAGCAAAGAAGAGTGGGAAGACAGAGGATTGGGACTCTTTTAAAGAGCAACAAAAGTTAACTAAAGAGGCAATGCGGGGAGAAAAGATGAGGTGCGAGGGTAAACTAGCCAATAATATAAAGGAGGATAGCAAAAGTTTTTTTAGGTACGTGAAGAGGAAAAAAATAGTCAAGGCAAATGTGGGTCCCTTGAAGACAGAAACGGGGGAATTTATTATGGGGAACAAAGAAATGGCAGACGAGTTAAACCGTTACTTTGGGTCTGTCTTCACTGAGGAAGATACACACAATCTCCCAAATGTTCTAGGGGCCGGAGAACCTAGGGTGATGGAGGAACTGAAGGAAATCCACATTAGGCAGGAAATGGTTTTGGGTAGACTGATGGGACTGAAGGCTGATAAATCCCCAGGGCCTGATGGTCTGCATCCCAGGGTACCTAAGGAGGTGGCTCTAGAAATAGTGGAAGCATTGGAGATCATTTTTCAATGTTCTATATAGATTCAGGATCAGTTCCTGTGGATTGGAGGATAGCAAATGTTATCCCACTTTTTAAGAAGGGAGGGAGAGAGAAAACGGGTAATTATAGACCAGTTAGTCTGACATCAGTGGTGGGGAAGATGCTGGAGTCAATTAGAAAAGACGAAATTGCTGAGCATTTGGATAGCAGTAACAGGATCATTGCGAGTCAGCATGGATTTACGAAGGGGAAATCATGCTTGACAAATCTACTGGAATGTTTTGAGGATGTAACTAGGAAAATTGACAGGGGAGAGTCAGTGGACGTGGTGTACCTCGACTTTCAGAAAGCCTTCGACAAGCTCCCACATAGGAGATTAGTGGGCAAAATTAGGGCACGTGGTATTGGGGGTAGGGTACTGACATGGATAGAAAATTGGTTGACAGACGGAAAGCAAAGAGTGGGTATAAATGGGTCCCTCTCGGAATGGCAGGCAGTGACCAGTGGGGTACCGCAAGGTTCGGTGCTGGGACCCCAGCTATTTACGATATGCATTAATGACTTAGACGGAGGGATTAAAAGTACCATTAGCAAATTTGCAGATGATACTAAGCTGGAGGGTAGTGTGAATTGTGAGGAAGATGCAATAAGGCTGCAGGATGACTTGGACAGGTTGTGTGAGTGGGCGGATACATGGCAGATGCAGTTTAATGTAGATAAGTGCGAGGTTATTCACTTTGGAAGTAAGAGTAGAAAGGCAGATTATTGTCTGAATGGTGTCAAGTTAGGAGGAGGGGGAGTTCAACGAGATCTGGATGTCCTAGTGCATCAGTCAATGAAAGGAAGCATGCAGGTACAGCAGGCAGTGAAGAAAGCCAATGGAATGTTGGCCTTCGTAACCAGAGGAGTTGAGTATAGGAGCAAAGAGGTCCTTCTACAGTTGTAGCGGGCCCTGGTGAGACCGCACCTGGAGTACTGTGTGCAGTTTTGGTCTCCAAATTTGAGGAAGGATATTCTTGCTATGGAGGGCGTGCAGCGTAGGTTCACTAGGTTAATTCCCGGAATGGCGGGACGGTCGTATGTTGAAAGGCTGGAGCGATTGGGCTTGTATACACTGGTATTTAGAAGAATGAGGGGGGATCTTATTGAAACATATACGATAATTAGGGGATTGGACACATTAGAGGCAGGAAACATGTTCCCAATGTTGGGGGAGTCCAGAACAAGGGGCCACCGTTTAAGAATAAGGGGTAGGCCATTTAGAACGGAGATGAGGAAGAACCTTTTCAGTCAGAGAGTGGTGAAGGTGTGGAATTCTCTGCCTCAGAAGGCAGTGGAGGCCAGTTCGTTGGATGCTTTCAAGAGAGAGCTGGATAGAGCTCTTAAGGATAACGGAGTGAGGGGGTATGGGGAGAAGGCAGGAACGGGGTACTGATTGAGAGTGATCAGCCATGATCGCATTGAATGGCGGTGCTGGCTCGAAGGGCTGAATGGCCGACTCCTGCACCTATTGTCTATTGTCTATTGTCTATAATCAACCACTTTATTTTGCCCGTCTTTGTGACTCCTCTTTGACACGTCGATCACCGCTGAGGCTGTTTTACCTGTTTCCCCTATGTACCGTAAGGTACACTCCTTACATTGAACTGCATACACCCCATTATTTCGCTCACGGGTTATCCTCTGTGCTATCCAGTCTCTCCTGTCACCCTGTTCTATGTTTTTGTCTATTACCCAGTGGGAGCAGGCCCCATATTGACATTAATTTGTAACCCTACTGCTCCCCTCGTCTGCTGGTTTTATCACCATCTCATGTTTATCCCTCAGCTCTGCCGTGGTCTCCCTCTCTTTTTTTCTGGTGAGGTTCGGCCTATCCTTTGTCATGGGCATATCCCAGGCTGTTTTAGTAACGTTCTTTTAAAACGTGTCGTGTTTGTTTGGCTTTACCCACGTTCCAGCATTAGAGGCCAATTTTTGCAATGTTTCCTGGGTGGGATTTGCCGGTTTTACAAATGGTGTCACTATCTCACCCTGCTTCCTGATACCCTTATGGGGTCGGCTCTGTTCTTGCAGAACCCTCGGGTGGTGCAGAGTCTGGGCCTTGTTATCAATATCTTGCCCTGCTTCCCGATACCCTTGCGGGTTCGGCTCTGTTCTTGCAGATCCCTCAGGTGGTGCAGAGTCTGGGCGGCATCGTCACCCAGCACACCGACGCCCACTGAAAATTACCCACGCACAGTGCGCGCCTGGAGCGGCAGTAGTTCAAACTACCCCTACCCCTACCCCTACCCCTACCGCTACCCCTACCCCTACCCCTACCCCTAACCCTAACCCTAACCCTAACCCTAACCCTAACCCTAACCCTAACCCTAACCCTAACCCTAACCCTAACCCTAACCCTAACCCTAACCCTAACCCTAACCCTAACCCTAACCCTAACCCTAACCCTGACCCTAATGCAGGCAGAGTTATTTATAAAGTGGCCCAGACTCTGCACCACCTGAGGGTTTTGTAACAGAACCAACCCCATAAGGGTTTCAGGAAGCAGGGCAAGATATTGATAACAAGGCGCAGACTCTGCACCACCTCAGGGTTCTGCAAGAACAGAGCCGACCCCATAAGGGCATCAGGAATCAGGGCAAGATATTGATAAAATGGCCCAGACTCTGCACCACCTGAGGGTTCTGCAAGAACAGAGCCGACCCCATAAGGGCATCAGGAAGCAGGGCAAGATATTGGTAACAAGGCCCACGGGGAAGGCGGCATACTTTGGGGTTATTTTGTAGTGAGTTTTGAAGGCATGTGCTAGTGTTACGCATACCGAGGGCGCGCAAAGTTCGGCGCGCCCGGGCCAAAACGCCTCTGCTGGCCGCGGCCGAGTCGGCCGACGGATTGCCACGGACTTGCTTGACGACCTGTCACTCTCCGTGCATCGGTTGCACGCCCGGTTCGTCCTTTCCATTTGTTTCATGATGTACACGCGGCAGGCGGAATATTTTAAAAGCACTGTTCTGTTCGAAGTGCACAATGGCCGTTGGGGCAATGCAACTGGGGGTCGGTCGACCGGCTGACGACGCCTGCCTGCCGATTTGGTTCACGATGTCCCCGCCGAAGGCGGCATACTTGAAAGTACTGCCGTTCGCGGCGCGCAATTTGCAGGGGGGAGGAATTGTTAGTGGACGTCTGTGTGCTGGGTGACGATGCTTGCCGACTTGGTTCATGCCGTCCACGCCGAAGACGGCGCCGTTTAAAGTACTGCCGCTCGAGGTGCACAATTTGCGGGGGAATTGTTATTGGGCGTCGGCGTGCTGGGTGACGATGTGGAGATGAGGAACGCCGAGCCAGATCTATCTTATTTGTTTGCTTGGGCCACTGGACTTTGCATGGGCTTTGCATCATTGTGTGCTACGTTAAATCACGGCCAATTGAGTGAGTATTTTTTATTCAACCACTCTATTTTGCCCGTCTTTGTGACTCCTCTATGACACGCCGATCACCGCTGACGTGTTAATCTGCGTGTTAGGTATCTCGGGGGTCAGTTGGACGGACAGATGTGTAAGGGTTTTGTTCGGAAGGATCGTTGAGTGTAAACGGTGAACGGGGGTTAAAGGCCCTGAGGTTTCAATCCTCTAAAGAATGTAAAAGGTCTGACGCGTTAGCTAGCAGCTAATGAGGTGAACCTAGCAGCTAATGAGGCTCTCTCTCTCTCACGGCCCCGGGACTCCCTCCCTCCCTCCTCCCTCTTGGAACCCTCCCTGCGTGGGGGGGGGGCACGAA